>NC_134500.1:9188677-9268677 GCF_040206685.1 Ascaphus truei
GGTGAGAGTACACCTTGTTTGGAGTCACACCGGTGGGGATCGGGGCGGGCGAGTGAGAGTACACCTTGGTTTGGAATCCCACCTGTGGGGATCGGGGCGGTCGGGTGAGAGTACTCCTTGGTTTGGAGTCCCACCTGTGGGGATCGGGGCGGTCGGGTGAGAGTACTCCTTGGTTTGGAATCCCACCTGTGGGGATCGGGGCGGTCGGGTGAGAGTACTCCTTGGTTTGGAGTCCCACCTGTGGGGATCGGGGCGGGCGGGGTGAGAGTACTCCTTGGTTTGGAGTCCCACCTGTGGGGATCAGGGCGGTCGGGTGAGAGTACTCCTTGGTTTGGAATCCACCTGTGGGGATCGGGGCGGTCGGGTGAGAGTACACCTTGGTTTGGAGTCACACCGGTGGGGATCGGGGCGGGTCGGGTGAGAGTACACCTTGGTTTGGAGTCACACCGGTGGGGATCGGGGCGTTCGGGTGAGAGTACTCCTTGGTTTGGAATCCCACCTGTGGGGATCGGGGCGGTCGGGAAGTTTGACCTCATCTCCTCCCTATGTCTTGCAGCCGGAGCGGATCGCAGGAGAGCAGTACGGGATTCACTCCGATGTGTGGAGTTTGGGGATCTCATTCATGGAGGTGAGAAGCCGCAATTTACCACCAGTGACACAGTTACAGCGCACACTGACGATGCAATAGACAGGGGGCTTCTAATCAGGGTAATAAGGGAGATAACGAGAGCTTGTCCCACAGAGCTTGCACTCGGCGGAGGGAGGCACAGAGCTTGCACTCAGCGGAGGGGGGAACAGAGCATGCACTCAGCGGAGGCACAGAGCTTGCACTCAGCGGAGGGAGGCACAGAGCTTGCACAGGGAGGCACAGAGCTTGCGCTCAGCGGAGGGAGGCACAGAGCTTGCGCTCAGCGGAGGTAGGCACAGAGCTTGCACTCAGCGGAGGGAGGCACAGAGCTTGCACTCAGCAGAGGGAGGCACAGAGCTTGCACAAAGAGGCACAGAGCTTGCGCTCAGCGGAGGGAGGCACAGAGCTTGCGCTCAGCGGAGGGAGGCACAGAGCGAGTCTTGTTCTGGAAGGAAGAGAGGGAGAATGGGAGACATAGAATCAGACGTAGAATCAGTTTGGCGCCATTGAGGCTCAGGTGGCGTTCTGCCCATCTGGCAATGCCAGGTGCCCTCTCCCTCACCGTCCACTCTTCCGATGGGTCAGTTTTATCCTTGGATGGGGAGCCCTATAGGGTCTCGGGTAACTGTGAGCTGGTTACAGTGTTTAACGGGTTAATTTTGGGTGACCGAGGAGCTACTTATTAAAAAATCCTTGGGGTGTCTGACACTTCTAAAGAAAATAAGTATCTTGTAAACACAAAGGCTCATATTTACTGGGAAGTCTCCTGCTATTAGCCAGCTCCCTGCGCTTCCTCCTGGGTAAGGCATCTTCCAGCTCCCGAATGTTCTTGGTAACAGAAGTCTGCGCAGTAAACATGGCCCTATGTGCTGAAAACCAGGACAACTGGACTCTCTTAACTGCTCCATTGTATGTGCTGAAAAGGACCTTCCCCGGGCAAAGTCTCCCCTTCCCCGGTATAGCTCTGCTCCGTGTGCGGCTGTTGGCACGCTCTCTCTGCTCCGACAGATCTGCGCGTCTGACGCGTTCACAGCTGAGATGAGTAACTCCGTATCGGCCGCCGGCATCATCATCATCTTTTTTTTTTTGATCCTAACCTTGTTCTTTTTATGCGTTAATTAAAATTGCATTTAATTACATGATCGCAAGGTTTCCTAATGAGAGCAACAATGGCTAATGATACTTTAATTATTTAGTAATGACGGCAGTGCCGGGCATGGCATGGCACAGCAATATCTCCATGACGTACCAGTTGTTGCCAATGCTGTCAAAAGCCAGAGAGCTGGGTGAATGCTGTTGCACCCTTCGGCAGTGCTGGATGGGGGTGTTGGGGACCCCCAGTTAGGGCCCACTATTAGCCAGCAGCACTTCTGGCTGTGAATTAATAGTCGCCTGCAGAATCTCCCCCTCCCCCTCTGTCACCAGAGCGGGGAGTACGATGGCTGCCTCGCGGAGGGCTATCCATCACTCGCTGACCAGAACTTCCCGTAATTAGTGCATTTTATGGGCCTCTGCCCCAGCCGGAGCCAAACTTCACCGGAATAAAACTCGGGATAATTTATCCGCCGGCTGCGCTGGGACGTGACGCGGGGGGGGCGCGAGGACGGCTGTAAAGTGTAAGTGTTCGCTCGGGCCGGGCTGGGACGTCCATGCATCAAACTTGGGCAGCCAGCGCGCGCAACAGCGTGCGTGAGAGCCACAAGATAAATAAAGCAATTACAGCCGCAGCGTTGGGCACGAGGCGAGTGCGAGCCGCGGCTGTGTCCTGCAGGGGGGGGGGCGGAGGGGAGCAGGGGGGGGGGGGCGGAGGGGAGCAGGGGGGGGGGGGCGGAGGGGAGCAGGGGGGGGGGGCGGAGGGGAGCAGGGGGGGGGGGGCGGAGGGGAGCAGGGGGGGGGGGGCGGAGGGGAGCAGGGGGGGGGGGGCGGAGGGGAGCAGGGGGGGGGGGCGCAGGGGGGGGGGGGCGGAGGGGAGCAGGGGGGGGGGGCGGAGGGAGCAGGGGGGGGGGGCGGAGGGGAGCAGGGGGGGGGGGCGGAGGGAGCAGGGGGGGGGGGCGGAGGGGAGCGGGGGGGGGGGCGGAGGGGAGCAGGGGGGGGGGGCGGAGGGGGGCGGAGGGGAGCAGGGGGGGGGGGGGCGGAGGGGAGCAGGGGGGGGGGGGGCGGAGGGGAGCAGGGGGGGGGGCGGAGGGGAGCAGGGGGGGGGGGGGCGGAGGGGAGCAGGGGGGGGGGGGCGGAGGGGAGCAGGGGGGGGGGGCGCGGAGGGGAGCAGGGGGGGGGGGGGGCGGAGGGGAGCAGGGGGGGGGGGGGGCGGAGGGGAGCAGGGGGGGGGGGGGGGAGGGGAGCAGGGGGGGGGAGGGGAGCAGGGGGGGGGGAGGGGAGCAGGGGGTGGGGAGGGGAGCAGGGGGGGGGGGAGGGGAGCAGGGGGGGGGAGCAGGGGAGGGGAGCAGGGGGGGGGCGGAGGGGGGCGGAGGGGAGCAGGGGGGGGGGCGGAGGGGAGCAGGGGGGGGGCGGAGGGGAGCAGGGGGGGGGCAGGGGGGGCGGAGGGGAGCAGGGGGAGGGGAGCAGGGGGGGCAGAGGGGAGCAGGGGGGGCGGCGCGGAGCAGGGGGGGGCGGAGGGGAGCAGGGGTTTTAAACAAGAACCGCACAGACTGAATGCACAAACAGACTGAGTGCAGAGCCTGCAGCTCCGGACACCGCGCCAACGGGCAGGAGGGACACGCCACGGGCAGGAGGGACACGCCACGGGCAGGAGGAACAGGGGCAGGAGGGGCACGCCACGGGCAGGAGGGACAGGGGCAGGAGGGACACGCCACGGGCAGGAGGGACAGGGCAGGAGGGGCACGCCACGGGCAGGAGGGACAGGGGCAGGAGGGGCACGCCACGGGCAGGAGGGACACGACAGGGGCAGGAGGGGCACGCCACGGGCAGGAGGGACACGCCGCGGGCAGGAGGGACACGCCGCGGGCAGGAGGGACACGCCGCGGGCAGGAGGGACACGCCGCGGGCAGGAGGGACACGCCGCGGGCAGGAGGGACACGCCACGGGCAGGAGGGACAGGGGCAGGAGGGGCACGCCACGGGCAGGAGGGACAGGGGCAGGAGGGACACGCCACGGGCAGGAGGGACAGGGGCAGGAGGGGCACGCCACGGGCAGGAGGGGCACGCCACGGGCAGGAGGGACACGACAGGGGCAGGAGGGGCACGCCACGGGCAGGAGGGACACGCCGCGGGCAGGAGGGACACGCCGCGGGCAGGAGGGACAACGCCGCGGGCAGGAGGGACACGCCGCGGGCAGGAGGGACACGCTGCGGGCAGGAGGGACGGGCAGGAGGGGGCACGCCACGGGCAGGAGGGACACGCCACGGGCAGGAGGGACACGCCACGGGCAGGAGGGACACGCCACGGGCAGGAGGGACACGCCACGGGCAGGAGGGACACGCCACGGGCAGGAGGGACAGGGGCAGGAGGGGCACGCCACGGGCAGGAGGGACACGCCACGGGCAGGAGGGACACGCCGCGGGCAGGAGGGACACGCCGCGGGCAGGAGGGACACGCCGCGGGCAGGAGGGACACGCCGCGGGCAGGAGGGGACACGCCGCGGGCAGGAGGGACACGCCGCGGGCAGGAGGGACACGCCGCGGGCAGGAGGGACACGCCGCGCTGCGGGCAGGAGGGACACGCCGCGGGCAGGAGGGACGGGCAGGAGGGGCACGCCACGGGCAGGAGGGACACGCCACGGGCAGGAGGGACACGCCACGGGGCAGGAGGGACACGCCACGGGCAGGAGGGACACGCCACGGGCAGGAGGGACACGCCACGGACAGGGGCAGGGGAAGGAGGGACACGCCACGGGCAGGAGGGACACGCCACGGGCAGGAGGGACACGCCGCGGGCAGGAGGGACACGCCGCGGGCAGGAGGGACACGCCGCGCCGCGGGCAGGAGGGACACGCCGCGCCGCGGGCAGGAGGAACACGCCGCGCACCGGGCAGGAGGGGGGGAAAGTGACACATAGAAACAATGTTATCAGCAGAGCTGTTGGAGGTCCGTGGGGGGCCCTGCGCTCTTTACTCTGCCCCTGACCGCGGTTTGTCACAGACTGTCAGTGTTCTCTCCGCTGCTCTCCTGCCCCTCCGCAGGGGTCAGAGACTCTGCACGCTGCCAACTAATGGTGTTTATACATTAAACATGGAGCCCCCGCTCCCCGCTCCCCGCTCTGCTCACGCTTTGTTCGAACCCCCCAGACACCCGGTGCCGGAGCAGCAAGTACACATCAGATTACATTCATTTGTAATTCCTTCACTTGCTCTCTCTGCCTCATTCACAGAGTCACCGTGAGGCTTCCCTCCTCATCGCTCATTCAGCTGCCCTTGTGTGGCTGTGCAGAGCAGTGTGTATCTGTGTTATACGCAGAGCAGCGTGTCTATTATACGCAGAGCAGCGCGTGTCTGTATTATATGCAGAGCAGTGTGTATCTCTGTTATACGCAGAGCAGCGTGTCTGTATTATACGCAGAGCAGCACGTGTATCTGTATTGTATGCAGAGCAGCGTGTCTGTATTATACGCAGAGCAGCACATGTTTGTATTATACGCAGAGCAGCACGGGTATCTGTATTGTATGCAGAGCAGCGTGTCTGTATTGTACGCAGAGCAGCACATCTATCTGTGTTATACGCAGAGCAGCGTGTGCATCTGTATTATACGCAGAGCAGCGCGTGTATCTGTATTATATGCAGAGCAGCGCGTGTATCTGTATTATACACAGAGCAGTGTGTGTGTGTCTGTATTATACGCAGAGCAGCGTGTATCTGTACTATACGCTGAGCAGCGTGTGTATCTGTATTATACGCAGAGCAGCGTGTATCTATTATACGCAGAGCAGCGTGTATCTGTATTATACGCAGAGCAGCGTGTATCTGTATTATACGCAGAGCAGCGTGTATCTGTATTATACGCAGAGCAGCGTGTATCTGTATTATACGCAGAGCAGCGTGTGTATCTGTATTATACGCAGAGCAGCATGTGTATCTGTATTATACGCAGAGCATCGTGTGTATCTATTATACGCAGAGCAGCGTGTGTCTGTATTATACGCAGAGCAGCGCGTGTCTCTGTATTATACTTTTGGCGTGCTTCACAAAGGAATGCAATTCTGTAGTCCAAGACGAGAAGGGTGGTGCAGAGCGTTGAGAAAAAGATGGAGCTCAGCACATCAAAAAAGAGTTCAAAACAAGGGGCTTTGTCAACGCGCCTAACACACGCGAAATGCGTCAGAGTATTGTTGCCCACTTGATCCTTGATGTCACCCACTCAATAAATTGTTTTTAACTCTTTTTAATAAAGACTTATTAGGAAAGACTAAAGAGCCTCAATATGTGCAGCTTAGAGGGGAGGAGAGAGAGGAGATGGGGGGGGACGGGACATGAAAGAAACTTTGAAATACATAAAGGGTTTCAACAAAGTACAGGAGGGCTACAGAGGAAGGGGTACTGCTCCGAAAATGGAGGGTGGGAGACGCGGAAGAATGGGTAGTAGATTTATGGAATCGCTCCCAACAGAAGTGGTAGGGACCATCAGTGTAAAGGATAGACATAAGGCTGTCCTTAATATAAAGGAATCCAAGGACCGAGTGGGGGGTGAGGCTTTCCAACCGAGCAGAAAACAGGCAGACGAGGTGGACCAAGTGGGGTAGGTTACCAGTTAGGGTTTCCGTTCCCCGTCCGCTAGTATCCTGGCAGTGTCCAAGGACACAGATGTGTAAGTTTCAGGGCAAAAGCAACGGCTTGTCGCTGGGATTGTGTTACTCCCAAGAACGGAGATCAGACCGTTCCCGTCTACAGTGAGTATGAGTGAGAGTCGCTGCTTAGAGACGAGTGGGATTCACTGCCAATGAGTGAGACTTGAAGAGCCTAGATTGGTAGGGGGTGAGTGACCATCTGAGGGTCGCCGTTTATGATTTGAGCCTCGGCCACCTACGAGACCCCACTCAGGGGCTGAGTCAAAGCTCTGGGACACTTCCTAAGGCAGCGGTGGCCAACTCCAGTTTTTTAAGGATATCCCTGCTTCAGCACAGGTGGCTCAATCAGTGTGCTGAAGCTGGGACTGATCGAGCCACCTGTGCTGAAGCAGGAATGTCTTTTAAACCTGGCCTGTGGTGGCCCCTGAGGACTGGAGTTGGCAACCCCTGTCCTAATGTCTGAACCACAGACAGGTGTCTAACCGCAGGTGACCAGTGCAGTTATTATATCACCTTTCGGACTCTTTGTTCTCTTCTGCGCTCTCCTTATTGATAACACCGGACACAGAATAGCAATCATCCCAAAGCGTTCACTGACTGCTTCTTTATGTCTTTGAATTGAACCATTAACCTATTTATAAAACCAAAGCTGCACTCGGGGGGGGGGGGGGGGGGTCAGCGACTGGTTAAACTTCAAGCATTTTAACCAGTAAAGTTAATTAAGAAAATACAACGCAACTCATAAGCAAATGAGTTTTTTGTTGTTGTTATTTTCCTTGCCCTAGTTTGAAAGCAGACCCCGCTCCGGAGAGCTGATTGGCTGTGTGACCCCCGATGAAACGGAAACAGGCAAAATTAAAAAGGACATTAAAGCTTCATTAAGTCTGAAGCACATTTAGTACAGTGAGATGTCTGCGGCTATTTCCACAGATTACACTTTGCTTTGTGCAGATATTCATTTCAAATACCAGTGACAATTATGGCCCACAAAATTAATAAGTAAAAACAAGCAGCAGACCCTATAAATAGTGCCGCCCGTTCGAGGCGGAATATTGCAGGATCCCCGCTGGGTGAAGAGCGGTTATCTTGCTTTTTCATCTCAACGGCAGATTCCTTTAGGACCGTGAACTAAAGGCAGAGGCGTGTTTAATACGGTATATCAGAGGAGGCCAACTCCTGTCCTCAAAGGGCCACCAACAGGTCAGGTTTTCAGGATATCCCTGCTTCAGCGCAGGTGGCTCAGTCTTAGCCACCTGTGCTGAAGCGGGATATCCTGAAAACCTGACCTGTTGCTGGCCCTGCAGGGCTGGAGTTGGCCCGTCCCTTTGTTACATGATTAATACGTTACATGGTTTGTTTGTTTTTAAATCAGAAAAGCCATAAGTGTTTCTATATATAAAATGGATGTAGTTTGGGTTTTTTAACGTTGAATGCTTTCAGAGGATCGTAAAAATGTCCCCAAGCATTTGGCCACAAACATCTATGCGGTTTCCACATCCGCTGCCTTGACAGCTGCTTCTTCTCCCTTCCCAGTAGTGCTCAATCATAAGAGGCAGCAGCCATCTTAAAAGTGACCCGTGTGCATATTCAACGTAACGCTTCTAGATCAAAGTGCAGCAATTTTACAGTGGGGGGGGGGGGGATAGTATTTGACCTTTAACTCCATCAGTGCTGGCGGGGTTGAGCGCTGGGATCGGACAGTGACTGGGTTACCTGGTTCTCATCTAACACGGTTTCTCTGCTTCCTTCCCTAGCTGGCGCTTGGAAGATTTCCTTATCCTCAGGTAAGACCCCATTCTTATCTTGACATGTGAGGAGCTACTCGCACCATTATATGTTGGTGTCTATTCATTGTCTTGGAGCTGAAGTCATATGAGGTTATTGGCTGCACCCCAGTATCCTTGTGCAGCATGTAGGGATTTAAAGACCCCGTACACCTGTACAGTACAGCACGGTTATTTCCAGGGGCTTGGGGGGATTTAAAAACCCCGTACACCCGTACACCTGTACAGTACAGCACGGTTATTTCCAGGGGCTTGGGGGGATTTAAAGACCCCGTACCCTGTACAGTACAGCACTGTTATTTCCAGGGGCTTGGGGGGATTTAAAAGACCCCGTACACCTGTACAGTACAGCACTGTTATTTCCAGGGGCTTGGGGGGGATTTAAAGACCCCCGTACACCTGTACAGTACAGCACTGTTATTTCCAGAGGCTTGGGGGGGATTTAAAGACCCCGTACACCTGTACAGTACAGCACTGTTATTTCCAGGGGCTTGGGGGGATTTAAAGACCCCGTACACCTGTACAGTACAGCACTGTTATTTCCATGGGCTTGGGGGGATTTAAAGACCCCGTACTCCTGTACAGTACAGCACTGTTATTTCCAGGGGTTAGGAGGGATTTAAAGACCCCCGTACTCCTGTACAGTACAGCACTGTTATTTCCAGGGGCTAGGAGGGATTTAAAGACCCCCGTACTCCTGTATAGTACAGCACTGTTATTTCCAGGGGCTTGGGGGGATTTAGAAATGCCCGATATTGCTATATGTGTATGAACGCATTTGACACCACTATACTGGGCAAGATGTTCGCTCGCAGGAGCGCCCTTCCCCTCAATATCTGACTGGCCCCCCTCTCTCTCCACCTTTAAGACCCTTATTAAAACACACCTCTGGAAGGCCAGGTCCATAGTAGGCGCTCGCGACCGAGCGCGTGACGTCACGCACGTCTGTACTCGAGGAAATCCGTGTTCTGCAGGGTTGCGCGATGGGGGGTGTGGCGAGGGTGTGTGCCCATGACGTCACGTGAGCGGTTCGCCCTCATTGGCTGAACCACGCACAGGACTCGGCCGTCTTGCCGTAAAAACAAATGTATTTGTCTTGTGAACTTTCTGCAGCGCCGCCTGTCACGTGCTCGCGTGCACTATGGCCGCGCACATAGACTTTATGTATTTAGTTTTCGGCGTGAGCTACGTCGACCCTACTATGGTATCTCCGTGGCTGATACTATACACCTGATACATAAAGCTTGGCCCCCTGCAGACGCACTTACCAGAACACCCTCCTACTGTCTCTGTAAGTTCTCCCTACTTACCAATTAGATTGTAAGCTCTTCGGGGCAGGGACTCCCTTTCCCAATGTTACTTTTATGTCTGAAACGCTTCTCCCCATTATGTGTTATACTAGTATGTCCTGTGTATCACTGCTGTGACGCGCTATATAAATAAAGATATACATACTGACAGGAGAAAAAGCGAGTTTTAGAGATACTCGGCATCATTATCGGCATCATTATAGGCAAAAGACATCCTGTATCCTACTTGAATGCTGGGAACATATTTGCAGGGGTAATTGATGTATTAAATACAAACTGTGTCTTTGGTGGGGCAGTCCGATTGTAGGAGCTTTGTGATTAAAGGGTTATTTTATCATTGAATGGGAGCTGGAGGGTGAAAGGACGAGCGTTCTGGATTTGGGACCGGTGTAAGGCCTGGATTTCGTAGGAAAGTAAAGCTGCACAGAGCAGGCCGCTGCCTGGCAGGTAAGAGGTTAATACGTGTGTGTTAGATCTCTGTGTCTCCCTGCGCCCGTCTCTGTGACTCCGCACCTGGCGGCAGCAGTAACAGCAGCGCGTCTTCCAGCGCCAGATGAAGGGCAGGACACAGTCCGGCCGGCCTGGGAAAGTCCCGAGCTGTTTGTACGGGTACCCACGCCGACGTCTGCTTCCTCCCGTCACCAGGCTCCCTGCCCCGGGGCAAGGCTCGGTTATTTATAGGAGGGGGGCAGACGGTGTTCTTCAGGCAGCTATTATCTGCCTATTATAATGCAAATAGCAGAGGGATCCCTGCCTGGGACTCCTGCAGGCGCCTAGCAAAGCAGCAATCAGATAGGAAGCAGAATCTGCCCCGTTCATACCACCCCGATGCCCCGAGTGCCACAAGCTGCTGTACCTATGGGGGGGGGGGGGGGGGGATTTAATATGTAACTAGGAAGCACATAGGGTCATCAATCTTATAGTCAGTCGTGTTCTGAACAGGGGCAGCTCCGCTTGGACTAAACTGTCCATCAGCCCCAGCACAAGAGGGCGCTCTCCAGGGCAGGAGCAATCTGCAGAGTTTTGCACTACTAATCCCCTATACAATCTGCAGAGCTTTGCACTATTAATCCCCTATACAATCTGCAGAGCTTTGCACTATTAACCATCGCATGATCTGCAGGCCATTGCTTTCTCAAGTCCTGCAGAGCATTCTCTTCTTGCCAGTTGTGTAAAAAGCCAGCACAATTTTGAGCAGGGTTGGCCCACTCCAGTCCTCAAGGGGCCATCAACAGGACAGGTTTTATGGATATCCCTGCACAGCACAGGTGGCTCACTCCTAAGGCTCAGTCAGAACGACTAAGGTTACCGTAATACAAACACCGTCCCGCGTATAATTGACCATTGAATGCTGCTTTAAGACCAGGATGTATTACTCTTGTAAAGAAAACAAACGCCTACGTACAGCGCCGTGTACACTGTACAAAGGACGCGAGAGGAACATTGTTATTTAAACTCCGAGTGCAAACAGGAGTTAAGTGAATCATTCTTTAAGAATAAGAACCCCATTTTTGCTCCCGTTCCAGAAATCTGCCAGTTAAATGAAATGCAAATTCCCCGGAGATGAATGAAGTATCGGATACACGAGTGATTATCGCCTGGGCCAGCGCCGGCTTGCGCCTGTTCCTCACGCGCCATTAATTCATTACTTCTATCCTTTCATCTCCAAATTTCATTTTCGTCAAAAAGATACAAATAAATTATATCCCCTTTTCAAAAAGAATCAGTTTCCCCCCCATGCAGCCTCCCCCCCTCCCCTTGCAGCCTCCCCCTTACCCCTGTACCCTCCTGCAGCTACCCTCCCCCCTCACCCTCTCCCCCCCTCCCACTGCAGCCTCTCTCCCCCTCCTCCCGCAGCCCACACCCTCAGCCTCTCTCCCCCTGCAGCCTCCCTCTACCCCCCCCTCAGCCTCTCCCCACTACCCCTGCAGCCTCTCCACTCCTCCCCTGTAGCCTCCCTCCTCCCCCACCCCCGCAGCCTCCCCCTCTCCCCTTGCAGCCTCCCCCCTTACCCCTGTACCCTCCCCCAGCCTCCCTCC
Organism: Ascaphus truei; assembly: GCF_040206685.1. Lineage (NCBI taxonomy): Eukaryota > Metazoa > Chordata > Amphibia > Anura > Ascaphidae > Ascaphus > Ascaphus truei. Next base: position 9,200,172 of record NC_134500.1, read on the forward strand.
CCCATCACCCTCTCCCCCCCCCTCCCACTGCAGCCTCTCCCCCTGCAGCCGCTCTCTCCCCTCCTCCCGCAGCCCTCAGCCTCCCTCTACCCCCCACCCTCAGCCTCTCCCCACTACCCCTGCAGCCTCTCCCCCCCTCCCCTGTAGCCTCCGTCTTCTCCGCGCTGTTAATTTTCCCGGCTCCATATGGAGCAGCAGAGATTTCACCTGGAGGCTGTGCGAGGCCGCAAGTCCCCGGGCCAAAGCTGTCAGATCAGGTGCCCGCCTGTGCCAGCCGCCCTCGGTGCCAGGACGGAACGCGAATAAATTGGATGGCACGCCGATATGTGTGACCAGTCCCCTCTGTGCATCTGCAAGAGTGAGGTCACCTCCTATTTATCGAAACGCCTTTCAATTCCAAAATGCTTCACCCTTGTATTGTAGGGCAGGGGGACGACTCCAGTCCTCAAGAGCTACCAACAGGTCAGGTTTTCAGGATATCCCTGCTTCAGCACAGTTGACTCAATTAGTCCCTGCGTCAGCACAGGTGGCTCATTCGTCGACTGAGCCTCTGATTGAGCTACCTGTGCTGAAGCAGGGATATCCTGAAAACCTGACCTGTTGGTGGGGCTTGAGGAGTGGAGTTGGCCATGCCTGTTTTTGAGCAATCCAGCCAGCCATCGCTGGGAAGGAATCCCGTGCGCGCCTTTCTGCCGCTCACGCAGGAGAGATGCGACATGCCGCAGTGAGACCGTTAATGCTCGGATGTAATTGGTGTAACTGAGGCACAGGGGGGTAAAGGGTGCGGCTTAAAATCACAGAATGCGTCCAAGGAAATTAAACTGACGTTTCTATAGTCGCCGCTCCGATGACATCGCCACTTCCTGTGGGTCCTGCGTGACCTGTGGGATTTGGCGCCCATTTTGATTTCCCTAGTGCAGGGGGCTCAATTCCCGTCCTCAAGACCTCCCAACAGGTCAGGTTTTCTGGATATCCTAGGTTCAACACAGGTGGCTCAATTCGACTGAGCCTCTGATTGAGCCACCTGTGCTGAAGCAGGAAGTGATTGAGACACCTGCTGAAGCAGGGATTCATTGAGCCACCTATGCTGGAGCAGGGACTGATTGAGCCACCTATGCTGAAGCAGGGACTGATTGAGCCACCTGTGCTGAAGCTGGGACTGATTGAGCCACCTGTGCTGAAGCAGGGAAGGAGGCCTGGGTTCTGATGGGTGGAAAAGGCAGACCTGTCGCTTTAAGGGAGGTTGGCCTTGAGACGCGTTGTCCTGAGTGACGCTCCCGGCTTCCCACCCACACGCTTTTCCTGCGCCTTATCTTGGGACCCTCCTTACTCGCAGGGCTCGTCATTACTTTGCTGTGGCCAGCACTTTGGGGTGTGGTAACTTTGGGCTTTCCAAGCACTTCATCTCAAACACAAGACACGTGGATGGGCCTGAACGTGTCTTAGGCTATAGGGCCACTGAAATATGGGCTATATAAGGGTTTTGTGCTCACGCCTGCCACGCTGGCTTTGTGAAGATGATTGGCATTTTCTATAAGTGAAGGCAGGTGTTCTCAAGACCCCCATCCCCCCAACAGGTCAGGTTTTCAGGATATCCCTGCTTCAGCCCAGGTGGCTCAGTCATCGACTGAACCTCTGATTGAGCCACCTGGGATGACACAGGGATATCCTGAAAACCTGACCTGTTGGGGGGGGGGGGGGGACTGGAGTTGCGTTCCCCTGAGTTAAGGCTTCTGTGGTCACAGCAACAAGGACCTCATTACATTACAAAGATACGCCCTTTCCTCTGTTGCTCGACTGCTAAAACTCTGACTCAGGCCCTCATTCTCTCCCGTCTTGATTACTGTAACCTCCTGCTGTCCGGCCTTCCTGCCTCTCACCTGTCTCCCCTACAATCTATCCTAAACGCTGCTGCCAGAATCGCTCTACTCTTTCCTAAATCTGTCTCAGCGTCTCCCCTCCTGAAATCCCTCTCCTGGCTTCCGATCAAATCCCGCATCTCACAGTCAATTCTCCTCCTCACTTTTAAAGCTTTACACTCTTCTGCCCCTCCTTACAGCTCAGTTCTAATTTCTCGCTATGCACCATCCCGACTCTTGCGTTCTGCTCAAGGATATCTTCTCTCTACCCCCTTTGTATCTAAAGCCCTCTCCCGCCTTAAACCTTTTTCGCTGGCTACCCCACACCTCTGGAATGCCCTTCCCCTCAGTACCCGACTAGCACCCTCTCTATCCACCTTTAAGACCCATCTTAAGACACACCTGCTTAACTAAGCATATGAGTAGCACCGTGGCTAATACTATACACCTGATACATAAAGCTTGGCCCCCTGCAGATGCACTTACCAGAACTCCCTCCTACTGTCTCTGTATGTTCTCCCTACCTACCAATTAGATTGTAAGCTCCTCGGAGCAGGGTTTCCTCTTCCGAAATGTTTCTCTTATGTCTGAAGCACTTATTCCCATGACCTGTTATTTATATTATCTGTTATTTATATGATTGTCACGTGTATTACCACTCTGAAGCGCTATGTATATTAATGGCGCTATATAAATAAAGACATACATACAAACATCTTCCACCAACCCCCGAGCCTCCTCCTAAAACAAATTTGGGGATATCTAGAGACAACTTTAGGTATTAGCAGCACACGTTTTGCTGCTGGTAACGGCTCTGAAAATATCACCTGGTTTGCGCCGGCCGTGACACGGATCCCCGCTCACAGAAACGTCATTCTCCACCGCGCCAGCATGTTCATTCTCCATGGAAGGTTTTGTTGCAAATGATAATTTCCTGACCCGGGGGGGGGGGGGGGGGGTGTCTCTCTTATCTATGGTGATGGTGTGGTCTGTGCCTTAGCAGGTTCTCTCCTATCCTTGGGGTCTTTCCGATCCTTCATGGGGGTCTCTTCAGGTTCTTTCTGTTCTCCTGGCCTTGTTGGGGAACTCTGTGTTGGGGGGGTGTCTCTTGGCCTTGGTGGGGAACTCTGTGTTTGGGGGGGGGGTGTCTCTTGGCCTTGGTGGGGAACTCTGTGTTGGGGGGGTGTCTCTTGGCCTTGGCGGGGAACTCTGTGTTGGGGGGGGTGTTTCTTGGCCTTGGCGGGGAACTCTGTGTTGGGGGGTTGTCTCTTGGCCTTGGTGGAGTGCTCTCCAGTTCCTTCAGTCACTGGCTGGGGTCTCTCTCCGGTTCCCAGCGGGGGGTCTCTCCAAGCCTCCCCTCTGATCAGAGCACTCGCTAATTCTAACCAAGCCTCATGTTGTGATTAATTTGCATTCTTTGTCAGAAGTTAATGGAGTTTTTTATAGCTGCTTCTGAAGAGCTGATCTGCTGTTTATACACTTACCAGCGGAGATTCTCCCCCCCTCCCCGGACTGATTGATGGCGACGCGTTGTGTTATTCCAAACGGCTTTTTAAGCTGTTTTTAAGAATTATTTGAATAAAATGCAGGCGTGCGTCATGTGAGGGGGGGTGACAGGCAGATTATCTGATGAACAAGACAGAAATAAAAACTAAGAGACAGATAACTTGTGAGGGCCCCAAATGGGGGAACAATGATCAAAAGACGAAAAGATGAGAGGTAGGATGAGTGGGAGGTTTGAGCGGAGGGGGAAGATGTTTGTATCTCGCCTCTAGAGACATTGAACCTCCCCAATTCCTCACAGCTCCTTGTGCCTCAGGCATTGAAGAATTAGATTGTAAGCTCTTTAGAGCAGAGTGTGACTAGTATAGAGCCTGTCACCTGCAGTATTCAGCAGGGGGACGTTTCCAGCCCTTTAACCGTAATGACACTGCCACCCCTCCATTCCTATGGACACAGAGATACTCTTGGCTCAGACTTTGTAACATGATCATATTTATATATGTATGTGGCCGCCCACGCATGTAAGCATGTCACAGCCGTAATAAACGTAACACAAGAACATGGGATATAATCCATACATCGAATACGCGCTGCAAACCTACAAGTAACCATTGGGAAAAGGCGTCCCTGTCCCGAAGAGCTTACAATCTAAGTGACATGCAGAGAGGAACATATACAGACAGTAGGTTGGTGTTATAGTAAGTGCGTATGCCAGTACCTGGGAGAAGGAGCGGCTCGGTGAGTAAAGACACTGACTGGCACTGAGTGTGGAGCAGGGGAACCTGGTTCAACTCCCGGTGTCGGCTCCTTGTGACCTTGGGCAAGTCACTTTATCTCCCTGTGCCTCAGACACCAAAAACATAGATTGTAAGCTCCACGGGGCAGGGACCTGTGCCTGTAAAATACTCTGTAAAACTAGCAGCGCTGTACAAGAACATGCTTAAAAATAGTGCCTGGGAGATACTGAAAAGAGCTCCGTTAAAGAGGCGAGTGTGAGCCGGGCATTGGAGGTGTATATAGGATATATATAAATAAAAAGTCGCTCTGTAGCTTTCTTGCATTTGATGCTGATCATTTGCTCAGAATTATCTGGTAATTGGCGCTATGTGATGTAATCACTTCTGTGCGGCCGAAGTGGGAGAAGTCCATTGGCATTTACGGCGAGACGCAGAATCACAGTACCGCTCTAAGGGGGATATTCATTCACCTGCGATAGTGCCGGTCGCTGCAGAACTGCCGTTGGATTAAGATCCTAACATTTTCTGCACACAGTTCGGGGGGGTCTCTGCCACACGGTTGTGATCTTAAGCGGGGTCCGAGGTGCGGTTATATTGTGCTGCAAGACACAAATATCTTCAGATAACAGCAGATATTACAATACAATGTACAGGTTGTTACAATTACTGAGCATCGCTGTGCCTCGCTGTGCCTCGCAGCACGCAGTGTGCACAGCAACCTGTGCCTCGCAGCACACAGTGTGCACAGCGACCCTGACGCGATATATACAGCGTTTACATGGATCCGTCCGCACCACAATCACCGTAAACATTATATAAAGCGACATTTGTATAAGAGACACAATATAAGAATGTCATTGTTTAATGCAATGAGATACCTCTAACGCCCATTATATAATGCTGCACTTCAGGGGTTATCAACTCCAGTCCTCAAGACCGCCCAACAGGTCAGTTTTTCAGGATATCCCTGCTTCTGCACAGGTGGCTCAATCAGCCACTGCTTCAGCACAGGTGGCTCAATCAGTCCCTTCCTCAGCACAGGTGGCTCAGTCTTTGACTGAGCCTCTGATTGAGCCACCTGTGCTGAAGCGGAGATATCTGGAAAACCTGACCTGTCGGGGGTCTTGAGGACAGGAGTTGAAAACCAATGCTCTACTTAGTTGAATTTACAAAACATTGTGCCAAAGAGCTCACAACCTAATCTTTCGCGCCCCAAAGAGAATGAATTCATGTCACAATGAGTCATTATCCAGAGGCACTCCCGGATCTCCAACTTCAGAGACCAGCGCCTTCGCAAAGCCACCTCTTGTGCGCCAGCGGGCGCGCGGTTCCAGGCAGCCCCCCCCCACCCCCGTGCCTGACTATTAACTCCGGCCTGCAGAAAGCAGCCTCCACTTCCAAGCTGGGCCCCTCACCGCGAGCTCGTCCCCCTGCCCCATTACAGAGATATAATTAAGGTTTGCGTCTCCCAGCCAGAAACGAGGAGCGCAGAGGTGACGCGCCGGGCCGGCGCTGGCGGGCGGCCACAAATTCGCATTTCCGACGATGATTTAATTTCAATTTTAAATAAATCGTTTTTTAATTTAAAAAGGAGCGAGTTTCGTAACATTAGCGATGATTGCACATTAAAGCTGTGTGCTCGCGACGAGGCGAACATAAAACATTATTTATACACGGCGCGCAAACGGCTTTGCTTCTGAAATGGATTATGTTTTTTTTTGGGGGGGGGGGGGGTTCTCCCCTTTCCCTCCCTCTTCTAATATAACCTGGAGGATAATAAAAAGTGTTTGTGGTAAATTAGCATTCTGCCGACTTTCACCCATAAATGAGAAGAGCTATTAACACTTGTGTATTTTCATTATGTAAATTGTGTTAACACTTGCCCACATATTGCCACCAGCAAGGCAATCATTGTCTCCCAGTGATCATAATGTGTCCTAGTGAGATGTTTTGATTATGACATGCTAATTACATATTGCCGTCTTCTCCCCACTCCTCTTCGTTTCTCTCTCTCTCTTCTCCTCTTTCCCTGTTCTCCCCAGATTCAGAAAAACCACGGATCTTTAATGGTAAGCTTTACCAGTTATGGGGGGGGGGGGGGGGAGGGAGGGAGAGAGAGGGGGGCGCCAGGAAGGAAGGGGGGCACCAGGAAAAGGGGGGGGGGGTAGCGCCAGGAAAATTCACTTTTCTCTTTTTCCTGATGGCTGCTTCTCTCTGCATGCTCCAGTGCCTTGTTTTAAACTTTGCAAATTGCATTTTGAAGAAAAAGCAGACATTTAACTGCCTGTATTAGATTAGGTACCATTAGAAATAATAGCAAGGCTGCAGCCGCGATGTTTTTATAAGAGCGCTCTGCTGTTGATTAATCTTGCTATTTTTATTGCATTAATGGTGTTTTTGTGTCTCTTATGACTAGAGATATTGCATATAGGTTAATACTGCTGTCTCTGCCTCCGCAGCCACTCCAGATATTGCAATGCATTGTTGATGAGGTGAGTCTCAGTCTTATGTGCTTTACGCTCCTAAAGTCATTCCTAATGGGGTGGAAAGATTATATTTTGTTTCCTAATGAAGCACAATGGACGGCACCCTCTGAGAGAGTTCATTGGCAAGGTTTGGAGCTGTTTAACATGACATGCCCCCTGCTCTCCCCTCCTCCCCCCCGCTCTCCCCTCCTTGCCCCTTGCTCCCCCCTCCTCCCCCCCGCTCTCCCCTCCTCCCCCCCGCTCTCCCCTCCTCCCCCCCCGCTCTCCCCTCCTCCCCCCCGCTCTCCCCTGCTCCCCCCTGCTCTCCCCTCTGCTCTCCCCTCCTCCCCCCTCCTCCCCCCTGCTCTCCCCTCCTCCCCCCACCTCTCCCCGACTCCTGCATCACTCATCATTCTGTGATGCCCCCACCGGGACCCCTCCCGTGCCCTGCGGGCGCGTCGTCGCTGCTGTCACAGGCCCCACGGACTGAGCCCCGGCATATTAATTGCTGCTCGTTCCTGCCGGCTGTGATTCTGCGAGGGTAATCTCTACTGGGTTTGTGGTGGTGGGGTGTTTATGGGGGGTTGGGGGGGGGGAGGAGAGGAGTCATTTGAGACCTGGACAGGAGCAAAATCCTGAGTGTACTTAACATTTACTGAGCAGAAACAGTATCCCTCCAATATACACACACCTACCCTATACTAACTACTGAGAGACACCTACCTACCCTATACTAACTACTGAGAGACACCTACCTACCCTATACTAACTACTGAGAGACACCTACCTACCCTATACTAACTACTGAGAGACACCTACCTACCCTATACTAACTACTGAGAGACACCTACCTACCCTATACTAACTACTGAGACACCTACCTACCCTATACTAACTACTGAGACACCTACCTACCCTATACTAACTACTGGGACACCTACCTACCCTATACTACACTACTGAGAGACACCTACCTACCCTATACTAACTACTGAGAGACACCTACCTACCCTATACTAACTACTGAGAGACACCTACCTACCCTATACTAACTACTGAGAGACACCTACCTACCCTATACTAACTACTGAGAGACACCTACCTACCCTATACTAACTACTGAGACACCTACCTACCCTATACTAACTACTGAGACACCTACCTACCCTATACTAACTACTGGGACACCTACCTACCCTATACTACACTACTGAGATACACCTACCTACCCTATACTAACTACCGAGAGACACCTACCTACCCTATACTAACTACTGAGAGACACCTACCTACCCTATACTAACTACTGAGAGACACCTACCTACCCTATACTAACTACTGAGACACCTACCTACCCTATACTAACTACTGAGACACCTACCTACCCTATACTAACTACTGAGAGACACCTACCTACCCTATACCAACTACTGAGAGACACCTACCTACCCTATACTAACTACTGAGCTACCTACCCTATACTAACTACTGAGACACCTACCTACCCTATACTAACCACTGAGAGACACCTACCTACCATATACTAACTACTGAGAGACACCTACCCTATACTAACTACTGAGACACCTACCTACCCTATACTAACTACTGAGACACCTACCTACCCTATACTAACTACTGAGACACCTACCTACCCTATACTAACTACTGAGATACCTACCTACCCTATACTAACTACTGGGACACCTACCTACCCTATACTAACTACTGAGACACCTACCTACCCTATACTAACTACTGAGAGACACCTACCTACCCCATACTAACTACTGAGAGACACCTACCTACCCTATACTAACTACTGAGAGACACCTACCTACCCTATACTAACTACTGAGAGACACCTACCTACCCTATACTAACTACTGAGATACCTACCTACCCTATACTAACTACTGAGAGACACCTACCTACCCTATACTAACTACTGAGATACCTACCTACCCTATACTAACTACTGAGAGACACCCACCTACCCTATACTAACTACTGAGATACCTACCTACCCTATACTAACTACTGAGAGACACCTACCTACCCTATACTAACTACTGAGACACCTACCTACCCTATACTAACCACTGAGAGACACCTACCTACCCTATACTAACTACTGAGAGACACCTACCTACCCTATACTAACTACTGAGATACCTACCCACCCTATACTAACTACTGAGAGACACCTACCTACCCTATACTAACTACTGAGACACCTACCTACCCTATACTAAATACTGAGAGACACCTACCTACCCTATACTAACTACTGAGACACCCACCTACCCTATACTAACTACTGACACCTACCTACCCTATACTAACTACTGAGACACCTACCTACCCTATACTAACTACTGAGACACCTACCTACCATATACTAAATACTGAGAGACACCTACCTACCCTATACTAACTACTGAGAGACACCTACCTACCCTGTACTAACTACTGAGAGACACCTACCTACCCTATACTAACTACTGAGACACCTACCTACCCTATACTAACTACTGAGAGACACCTACCTACCCTATACCAACTACTGAGAGACACCTACCTACCCTATACTAACTACTGAGCTACCTACCTACCCTATACTAACTACTGAGACACCTACCTACCCTATACTAACCACTGAGAGACACCTACATACCCTATACTAACTACTGAGAGACACCTACCTACCCTATACTAACTACTGAGACACCGACCTACCCTATACTAACTACTGAGACACCTACCTACCCTATACTAACTACTGAGACACCTACCTACCCTATACTAACTACTGAGAGACACCTACCTACCCTATACTAACTACTGAGACACCTACCTACCCTATACTAACTACTGAGACACATACCCTATACTAACTACCGAGAGACACCTACCTACCCTATACTAACTACTGAGACACCCACCTACCCTATACTAACTACTGACACCTACCTACCCTATACTAACTACTGAGACACCTACCTACCCTATACTAACTACTGAGACACCTACCTACCCTATACTAACTACTGAGAGACACCTACCTACCCTATACCAACTATTGAGAGACACCTACCTACCCTATACTAACTACTGAGAGACACCTACCTACCCTATACTAACTACTGAGAGACACCTACCCTATACTAACTACTGAGAGACACCTACCTACCCTATACTAACTACTGAGAGACACCTACCCTATACTAACTACTGAGACACCTACCCTATACTAACTACTGAGACACCTACCCTATACTAACTACTGAGAAACACCTACCCACCCTATACTAACTACTGAGACACCTACCTACCCTATACTAACTACTGAGACACCTACCTACCCTATACTAACTACTGAGAGACACCTACCCTATACTAACTACTGAGAGATGCCTACCTACCCTATACTAACTACTGAGACACCTACCTACCCTATACTGACTACTGAGACACCTACCTACCCTATACTAACTACTGAGACACCTACCTACCCTATACTAACTACTGACAGACACCTACCTACCCTATACTAACTACTGAGAGATGCCTACCTACCCTATACTCACTACTGAGACACCTACCTACTCTATACTAACTACTGAGACACCTACCTACCCTATACTAACTACTGGGACACCTACCTACCCTATACTAACTACTGAGACAACTACATACCCTATACTAACTACTGAGATACACCTACCTTCCCTATACTAACTACTGAGACACCTACCCTATACTAACTACTGAGACACCTACCCTATACTAACTACTGAGACACCTACCTACCCTATACTAACTACTGAGACACCTACCTACCCTATACAAACTACTGACAGACACCTACCTACCCTATACTAACTACTGAGACGCCTACCTACCCTATACTAACTACTGAGAAACCTACCTACCCTATACTAACTACTGAGACACCTACATACCCTATACTAACTACTGAGATACACCTACCTACCCTATACTAACTACTGAGAGACACCTACCTACCCTATACTAACTACTGAGATACACCTACCTACCCTATACTAACTACTGAGAGACACCTACCCTATTCTAACTACTGAGATACACCTACCTACCCTATACTAACTACTGAGACACCAACCTACCCTATACTAACTACTGAGATACACCTACCTCCCTATAACTCCTCCTATTGCCCCATATACCCGCTTCCTATAACTCCTCCTATTGCCCCATATACCCGCTCCCTATAACTCCTATTGCCCCATATACCCGCTCCCTATAACTCCTATTGCCCCATATATCCGCTCCCTATAACTCCTCCTATTGCCCCATATACGCTTCCTATAACTCCTCCTATTGCCCCATATACCCGCTCCCTATAACTCCTCCTATTGCCCCATATACCCGCTCCCTATAACTCCTCCTATTGCCCCATATACCCGCTTCCTATAACTCCTCCTATTGCCCCATATACCCGCTCCCTATAACTCCTCCTATTGCCCCATATACCCGCTCCCTATAACTCCTATTGCCCCATATATCCGCTCCCTATAACTCCTCCTATTGCCCCATATACGCTTCCTATAACTCCTCCTATTGCCCCATATACCCGCTCCCTATAACTCCTATTGCCCCATATACCCGCTCCCTATAACTCCTCCTATTGCCCCATATACCCGCTCCCTATAACTCCTCCTATTGTCCCCTATAACCGCTCCATAAAACTCCTTCTATTGTCCCCTATAACCGCTCCCTATAACTCCTCCTATTACCCATATAACCGCTCCCTATAACTCCTCCTATTACCCCATATAACCGCTCCCTCTAACTCCTCCTATTACCCCATATAACCGCTCCCTATAACTCCTCCTATTACCCCATATAACCGCTCCCTATAACTCCTCCTATTACCCCATATAACCGCTCCCTATACCCTCTCCTATATCTCTCGCTGGTAAAAAATGATACAAAGTGCCGGTTGGCAGTTTGCGGCGTTATCGCTCCCCAGGTCCCTCCGTCTCATACGCCCCCGGTCTGGTTTTCTCTGCGCTGTATTTACCGTGTTCTGGAAGTCGGGGAAGCACAACCCTTAATAGGGGCTCCCGTTAATTGTCAGTCTTGTAATTACAGCTCCGGTTTTTCTGATAATTGGACCACGACAATTATCTGTACATTTAGCAATCAGATGGCAGAGCACAGCTGCCCCTGGTACTGCAATAAGGAACGGTACCCTCCCCGCACAGGCAACACAAACACCCACAAATCCACTACCTGATATACACTAGTTGTAGACAATAGTGGGTGCTGACTATAATCGCCCTGGCAGCAGCGATACTGATATGAGATTGGAAGGAGTCGGGCACGCCATGTATAACACAGCAATTCAATGAGGATTTATTTACTCTTGTTGAGTGGCACAGGAAAGGTGCAACGATTCAGGGTGATCTCTGATGGATGTTGCAATTGTTAGCTCTTTTCTGTGCCACCCAATGAGGGAATAAATCATTGTTTAATTGCTATGTTGTACGGGGTTAACCTGACTGCTACCAAGCCCCTAGTACTGAAACATGTGCGCTGTTTTTATGACGCGCACTTGATTATTACAGGCGTGTAAGGGGCATGGGAGAAGGGTTCTTTATCCCTCAACATGCTATTGACATGCCTGTGTTCTTTCAATGATTTGCACAAGTGCTCTGTTCTTCCCGTCATACGTGTGTGTTCTTTCCATGATACTTGCACATGTTCTGTCCGTGTTCTTCCCGTCATACTCATGGGTTCCGGTCTGTGTTCTTCCTGTAATACTCACGCGTCCTGTCCGTGATCTCTCTCTGTCCCAGGACTCTCCAGTTCTTCCAGTGGGGGAATTCTCTGAGCCTTTTGTACACTTCATCACTCAATGGTAAGAATTGTGTGCCTGCTCCGTGTGCCTGCTCCGTGTGCCTGCTCCGTGTGCGACGTGGATCCCTTTCACTCCAGCGTGTGATACACGGACGTATTCTGCCAGCCTCTCTCCTTATCTCTGGTGACTTCCTCTCCTTATCTCTGGTTACTTCCACCCCTTATCTCTGGTTACTTCCACCCCTTATCACTTCCTCTCTGTATCTCTGGTTACTTCCTCTTCTTATCTCTGGTTACTTCCTGTTCTTATCTCTTCCTCTTCTTATCTCGGGTTACTTCCTGTTCTGATCACTTCCTCTCCTTATCGCTGGTGACTTCCTCCTTATCACTTCCTCTCCTTATCTCTGGTTACTTTTTCCTTATCACTTCCTCTCCTTATCTCTGGTTACTTCCTCCTTATCACTTCCACTCCTTATCTCCGGTATCCCCTCCCCCAGTTTTGTTATTGTACTTGTGAAAGCGCTCCCATGTGTACACGGCGCGTGTGCCTGCCGCGCAGTGTACTAGATACCGCAGTCAGTCACAGTACATGCCGCCTGCCTGTTTGAGGACATCACTAATCTGGCATTTCACAATAGCTTCTCCCACAGGGAAAACTGCCCTATTAAACACCATCAAGTGAGTTCCCCAGTCATATCTCTGGGAGCGGAGCACAGCGCCTCCCTCCAACCTCACATGTCCTGCTTATTCCTGTCACAGGCCCTGATACCCTGTATGTGTGCCTTGCCCCCCCCCCCCTCCCAATGTCTCCTCACACAGTTACCCTGAGCACCGTTTAACAGCCCTGAGCTGCTTTTAACTCTGGGGGATGGGAGAAGCTTAGGCAAAGCCCAGAGGGAGATCTGGCTGTAAGCAAATGAACAAGCATCTTAGACCCCTAACCAGCTCCGCGTACGCCATTCACTATAAGTCATTACTGCTTAATCTGGCACAGAATAAATACAATGCTCCCGATAACTCCTCCTATTACCTCATATAACCCCTCCCTATAACTCCTATTCTTCCATATAACTCCTCCTATTACCCCATATAACCCCTCCCTATAACTCCTATTCCATATAACTCCTCCTATTACCCCATATAACCCCTCCCTATAACTCCTCCTATTATTACCCCATATAACTCCTCCTATTACCCCATATAACCCCTCCCTATAACTCCTATTCTTCCATATAACTCCTCCTATTACCCCATATAACCCCTCCCTATAACTCCTCCTATTACCCCATATAACTCATCCTATTACCCCATATAACTCCTCCTATTACCCCATATAACCCCTCCCTATAACTCCTCCCATTACTCCATACAACCTCTCCCTATAACTCCTCCTATTACCCCATATAACCCCTCTCTATAACTCCTCCTATTACCCCATATAACCGCTCCCTATAATTCCTCCTATTACCCCATATAACCTCTCCCTGTAACTCCTCCTATTCTTCCATATAACCCCTCCCTATAACTCCTCCTATTGTTCCATATAACCCCTCCCTATAACTCCTCCTATTGCCTCATATACCCGTTCCCTATAACTCCTCCTATTACCCCATATAACTCCTCCTATTACCCCATATAACCCCTCACTATAATTCTTCCATATAACTCCTCCCATTAATCTATATAACCGCTCCCTATAATTCCTCATATAACCGCTCCCTATAATTCCTCCTATTACCCCATATAACCTCTACCTATAACTCCTCCTATTACCCCATATAACCTCTCCCTATAACTCCTCCTATTACCCATATACCCGTTCCCTATAACTCCTCCTATTACCCCATATAACTCCTCCTATTACCCCATATAACCCCTCCCTATAACTCCTACTCTTACCCCATATAACTCCTCCTATTACCCCATATAACCCCTCCCTATAACTCCTATTACCCTATATAACCCATTCCTATAACTCCTCCTTTTACCCTATATAACCGCTTTCGAAGCTGTAAGCTGATTGGAACAAGAAGGATATCATTCCTTCACACGTTGACCGTTTTCTTAACTTTATCCCATAATTTGAAGTGTCTATTTTTTGTTGCACAGTATGAAGAAGCAACCCAAGGAAAGGCCGGCACCTGAAGAGTTAATGGTAAGACATGTCTATAAGGAATATACATGGAGTATGTGTGGTGTATACTATGCGGGAGCAGAAGGATAAGGAATATACATGGAGTATGTGTGGTGTATACTATGCAGGAGCAGAAGGATAAGGAATATACATGGAGTATGTGTGGTGTATACTATGCAGGAGCAGAAGGATAAGGAATATACATGGAGTATGTGTGGTGTATACTATGCAGGAGCAGAAGGATAAGGAATATACATGGAGTATGTGTGGTGTATACTATGCGGGAGCAGAAGGATAAGGAATATACATGGAGTATGTGTGGTGTATACTATGCGGGAGCAGAAGGATAAGGAATATACATGGAGTATGTGTGGTGTATACTATGCGGGAGCAGAAGGATAAGGAATATACATGGAGTATGTGTGGTGTATACTATGCGGGAGCAGAAGGATAAGGAATATACATGGAGTATGTGTGGTGTATACTATGCAGGAGCAGAAGGATAAGGAATATACATGGAGTATGTGTGGTGTATACTATGCAGGAGCAGAAGGATAAGGAATATACATGGAGTATGTGTGGTGTATACTATGCAGGAGCAGAAGGATAAGGAATATACATGGAGTATGTGTGGTGTATACTATGCGGGAGCAGAAGGATAAGGAATATACATGGAGTATGTGTGGTGTATACTATGCAGGAGCAGAAGGATAAGGAATACACATGGAGTATGTGTGGTGTATACTATGCAGGAGCAGAAGGATAAGGAATACACATGGAGTATGTGTGGTGTATACTATGCAGGAGCAGAAGGATAAGGAATATACATGGAGTATGTGTGGTGTATACTATGCAGGAGCAGAAGGATAAGGAATATACATGGAGTATGTGTGGTGTATACTATGCAGGAGCAGAAGGATAAGGAATACACATGGAGTATGTGTGGTGTATACTATGCAGGAGCAGAAGGATAAGGAATACACATGGAGTATGTGTGGTGTATACTATGCAGGAGCAGAAGGATAAGGAATACACATGGAGTATGTGTGGTGTATACTATGCAGGAGCAGAAGGATAAGGAATATACATGGAGTATGTGTGGTGTATACTATGCAGGAGCAGAAGGATAAGGAATATACATGGAGTATGTGTGGTGTATACTATGCAGGAGCAGAAGGATAAGGAATACACATGGAGTATGTGTGGTGTATACTATGCAGGAGCAGAAGGATAAGGAATACACATGGAGTATGTGTGGTGTATACTATGCAGGAGCAGAAGGATAAGGAATACACATGGAGTATGTGTGGTGTATACTATGCAGGAGCAGAAGGATAAGGAATACACATGGAGTATGTGTGGTGTATACTATGCAGGAGCAGAAGGATAAGGAATATACATGGAGTATGTGTGGTGTATACTATGCAGGAGCAGAAGGATAAGGAATACACATGGAGTATGTGTGGTGTATACTATGCAGGAGCAGAAGGATAAGGAATATACATGGAGTATGTGTGGTGTATACTATGCAGGAGCAGAAGGATAAGGAATATACATGGAGTATGTGTGGTGTATACTATGCAGGAGCAGAAGGATAAGGAATACACATGGAGTATGTGTGGTGTATACTATGCAGGAGCAGAAGGATAAGGAATATACATGGAGTATGTGTGGTGTATACTATGCAGGAGTAGAAGGATAAGGAATATACATGGAGTATGTGTGGTGTATACTATGCAGGAGCAGAAGGATAAGGAATATACATGGAGTATGTGTGGTGTATACTATGCAGGAGCAGAAGGATAAGGAATACACATGGAGTATGTGTGGTGTATACTATGCAGGGGCAGAAGGATAAGGAATATACATGGAGTATGTGTGGTGTATACTATGCAGGGGCAGAAGGATAAGGAATACACATGGAGTATGTGTGGTGTATACTATGCAGGAGCAGAAGGATAAGGAATACACATGGAGTATGTGTGGTGTATACTATGCAGGAGCAGAAGGATAAGGAATACACATGGAGTATGTGTGGTGTATACTATGCAGGAGCAGAAGGATAAGGAATATACATGGAGTATGTGTGGTGTATACTATGCAGGAGCAGAAGGATAAGGAATACACATGGAGTATGTGTGGTGTATACTATGCAGGGGCAGAAGGATAAGGAATACACATGGAGTATGTGTGGTGTATACTATGCAGGGGCAGAAGGATAAGGAATATACATGGAGTATGTGTGGTGTATACTATGCAGGAGCAGAAGGATAAGGAATATACATGGAGTATGTGTGGTGTATACTATGCAGGAGCAGAAGGATAAGGAATACACATGGAGTATGTGTGGTGTATACTATGCAGGGGCAGAAGGATAAGGACTATACATGGAGTATGTGTGGTGTATACTATGCGGGAGCAGAAGGATAAGGAATATACATGGAGTATGTGTGGTGTATACTATGCGGGAGCAGAAGGATAAGGAATATACATGGAGTATGTGTGGTGTATACTATGCGGGAGCAGAAGGATAAGGAATATACATGGAGTATGTGTGGTGTATACTATGCGGGAGCAGAAGGATAAGGAATATACATGGAGTATGTGTGGTGTATACTATGCAGGAGCAGAAGGATAAGGAATATACATGGAGTATGTGTGGTGTATACTATGCAGGAGCAGAAGGATAAGGAATACACATGGAGTATGTGTGGTGTATACTAAGCGGGAGCAGAAGGATAAGGAATATACATGGAGTATGTGTGGTGTATACTATGCAGGAGCAGAAGGATAAGGAATATACATGGAGTATGTGTGGTGTATACTATACAGGAGCAGAAGGATAAGGAATACACATGGAGTATGTGTGGTGTATACTATGCAGGGGCAGAAGGATAAGGAATATACATGGAGTATGTGTGGTGTATACTATGCAGGGGCAGAAGGATAAGGAATACACATGGAGTATGTGTGGTGTATACTATGCAGGAGCAGAAGGATAAGGAATACACATGGAGTATGTGTGGTGTATACTATGCAGGAGCAGAAGGATAAGGAATACACATGGAGTATGTGTGGTGTATACTATGCAGGAGCAGAAGGATAAGGAATATACATGGAGTATGTGTGGTGTATACTATGCAGGAGCAGAAGTATAAGGAATACACATGGAGTATGTGTGGTGTATACTATGCAGGGGCAGAAGGATAAGGAATACACATGGAGTATGTGTGGTGTATACTATGCAGGGGCAGAAGGATAAGGAATATACATGGAGTATGTGTGGTGTATACTATGCAGGAGCAGAAGGATAAGGAATATACATGGAGTATGTGTGGTGTATACTATGCAGGAGCAGAAGGATAAGGAATACACATGGAGTATGTGTGGTGTATACTATGCAGGGGCAGAAGGATAAGGACTATACATGGAGTATGTGTGGTGTATACTATGCAGGAGCAGAAGGATAAGGAATATACATGGAGTATGTGTGGTGTATACTATGCAGGAGCAGAAGGATAAGGAATACACATGGAGTATGTGTGGTGTATACTATGCGGGAGCAGAAGGATAAGGAATACACATGGAGTATGTGTGGTGTATACTATGCGGGAGCAGAAGGATAAGGAATATACATGGAGTATGTGTGGTGTATACTATGCGGGAGCAGAAGGATAAGGAATATACATGGAGTATGTGTGGTGTATACTATGCGGGAGCAGAAGGATAAGGAATATACATGGAGTATGTGTGGTGTATACTATGCAGGAGCAGAAGGATAAGGAATATACATGGAGTATGTGTGGTGTATACTATGCAGGAGCAGAAGGATAAGGAATACACATGGAGTATGTGTGGTGTATACTAAGCGGGAGCAGAAGGATAAGGAATACACATGGAGTATGTGTGGTGTATACTATGCGGGAGCAGAAGGATAAGGAATATACATGGAGTATGTGTGGTGTATACTATGCGGGAGCAGAAGGATAAGGAATATACATGGAGTATGTGTGGTGTATACTATGCGGGAGCAGAAGGATAAGGAATATACATGGAGTATGTGTGGTGTATACTATGCGGGAGCAGAAGGATAAGGAATATACATGGAGTATGTGTGGTGTATACTATGCAGGAGCAGAAGGATAAGGAATACACATGGAGTATGTGTGGTGTATACTATGCAGGAGCAGAAGGATAAGGAATACACATGGAGTATGTGTGGTGTATACTATGCAGGGGCAGAAGGATAAGGAATATACATGGAGTATGTGTGGTGTATACTATGCAGGGGCAGAAGGATAAGGAATACACATGGAGTATGTGTGGTGTATACTATGCAGGAGCAGAAGGATAAGGAATACACATGGAGTATGTGTGGTGTATACTATGCAGGAGCAGAAGGATAAGGAATACACATGGAGTATGTGTGGTGTATACTATGCAGGAGCAGAAGGATAAGGAATACACATGGAGTATGTGTGGTGTATACTATGCAGGAGCAGAAGGATAAGGAATACACATGGAGTATGTGTGGTGTATACTATGCAGGGGCAGAAGGATAAGGAATACACATGGAGTATGTGTGGTGTATACTATGCAGGGGCAGAAGGATAAGGAATATACATGGAGTATGTGTGGTGTATACTATGCAGGAGCAGAAGGATAAGGAATATACATGGAGTATGTGTGGTGTATACTATGCAGGAGCAGAAGGATAAGGAATACACATGGAGTATGTGTGGTGTATACTATGCAGGGGCAGAAGGATAAGGACTATACATGGAGTATGTGTGGTGTATACTATGCAGGAGCAGAAGGATAAGGAATATACATGGAGTATGTGTGGTGTATACTATGCAGGAGCAGAAGGATAAGGAATACACATGGAGTATGTGTGGTGTATACTATGCGGGAGCAGAAGGATAAGGAATATACATGGAGTATGTGTGGTGTATACTATGCGGGAGCAGAAGGATAAGGAATATACATGGAGTATGTGTGGTGTATACTATGCGGGAGCAGAAGGATAAGGAATATACATGGAGTATGTGTGGTGTATACTATGCGGGAGCAGAAGGATAAGGAATATACATGGAGTATGTGTGGTGTATACTATGCAGGAGCAGAAGGATAAGGAATATACATGGAGTATGTGTGGTGTATACTATGCAGGAGCAGAAGGATAAGGAATACACATGGAGTATGTGTGGTGTATACTAAGCGGGAGCAGAAGGATAAGGAATACATATGGAGTATGTGTGGTGTATACTATGCGGGAGCAGAAGGATAAGGAATATACATGGAGTATGTGTGGTGTATACTATGCGGGAGCAGAAGGATAAGGAATATACATGGAGTATGTGTGGTGTATACTATGCAGGAGCAGAAGGATAAGGAATATACATGGAGTATGTGTGGTGTATACTATGCAGGAGCAGAAGGATAAGGAATACACATGGAGTATGTGTGGTGTATACTATGCAGGAGCAGAAGGATAAGGAATACACATGGAGTATGTGTGGTGTATACTATGCAGGAGCAGAAGGATAAGGAATACACATGGAGTATGTGTGGTGTATACTATGCGGGAGCAGAAGGATAAGGAATATACATGGAGTATGTGTGGTGTATACTATGCAGGAGCAGAAGGATAAGGAATACACATGGAGTATGTGTGGTGTATACTATGCAGGAGCAGAAGGATAAGGAATACACATGGAGTATGTGTGGTGTATACTATGCAGGAGCAGAAGGATAAGGAATACACATGGAGTATGTGTGGTGTATACTATGCGGGAGCAGAAGGATAAGGAATACACATGGAGTATGTGTGGTGTATACTATGCGGGAGCAGAAGGATAAGGACTATACATGGAGTATGTGTGGTGTATACTATGCAGGAGCAGAAGGATAAGGAATACACATGGAGTATGTGTGGTGTATACTATGCGGGAGCAGAAGGATAAGGAATACACATGGAGTATGTGTGGTGTATACTATGCGGGAGCAGAAGGATAAGGACTATACATGGAGTATGTGTGGTGTATACTATGCAGGAGCAGAAGGATAAGGAATACACATGGAGTATGTGTGGTGTATACTATGCAGGAGCAGAAGGATAAGGAATACACATGGAGTATGTGTGGTGTATACTATGCAGGAGCAGAAGGATAAGGAATATACATGGAGTATGTGTGGTGTATACTATGCGGGAGCAGAAGGATAAGGAATATACATGGAGTATGTGTGGTGTATACTATGCAGGAGCAGAAGGATAAGGAATACACATGGAGTATGTGTGGTGTATACTATGCAGGAGCAGAAGGATAAGGAATACACATGGAGTATGTGTGGTGTATACTATGCAGGAGCAGAAGGATAAGGAATACACATGGAGTATGTGTGGTGTATACTATGCGGGAGCAGAAGGATAAGGAATACACATGGAGTATGTGTGGTGTATACTATGCGGGAGCAGAAGGATAAGGACTATACATGGAGTATGTGTGGTGTATACTATGCAGGAGCAGAAGGATAAGGAATACACATGGAGTATGTGTGGTGTATACTATGCAGGAGCAGAAGGATAAGGAATATACATGGAGTATGTGTGGTGTATACTATGCAGGAGCAGAAGGATAAGGAATACACATGGAGTATGTGTGGTGTATACTATGCGGGAGCAGAAGGAACACAGGGCACAACGGATTTGAAAATCTAAACTCATTTATTTGAGCCAACACAACGTTTCGACCTCAGAGGTCTTTATCAAGTGACATAGTGCCACTTTATCAAGGACTTTACTGTCCGAAACGCGTAGGAGGCCTCTGTTTCCCTTCTGGGGTGATGTATTTTTTCTTCTGTACTGAATAAATAGGATTTTATATTTTTCACCACCTGACTCCTCGGTCTCCCGGCGGCGGCCCTCTGTGTCCCCGCGGCGGCCCTCGGTCTCCCGGCGGCGGCCCTCTGTGTCCCCGCGGCGGCCCTCTGTGTCCCCGCGGCGGCCCTCGGTCTCCCGGCGGCGGCCCTCTGTGTCCCCGCGGCGGCCCTCGGTCTCCCGGCGGCGGCCCTCTGTGTCCCCGCGGCGGCCCTCTGTGTCCCCGCGGCGGCCCTCGGTCTCCCGGCGGCGGCCCTCGGTCTCCCGGCGGCGGCCCTCGGTCTCCCGGCGGCGGCCCTCTGTCTCCCGGCGGCGGCCCTGGGTCTCCCGGCGGCGGCCCTCGGTCTCCCGGCGGCGGCCCTCGGTCTCCCGGCGGCGGCCCTCGGTCTCCCGGCGGCGGCCCTCGGTCTCCCGGCGGCGGCCCTCGCTCTCCCGGCGGCGGCCCTGGGTCTCCCCGCGGCGGCCCTCGGTGTCCCCGCGGCGGCCCTCGGTCTCCCCGCGGCGGCCCTGGGTCTCCCGGCGGCGGCCCTGGGTCTCCCGGCGGCGGCCCTGGTTCTCCTTTCGGCGGCCCTGGGTCTCCCGGCGGCGGCCCTGGTTCTCCTTTCGGCGGCCCTGGGTCTCCCCGCGGCGGCCCTGGTTCTCCTTTCGGCGGCCCTGGGTCTCCCGGCGGCGGCCCTGGTTCTCCTTTCGGCGGCCCTGGGTCTCCCGGCGGCGGCCCTGGGTCTCCCGGCGGCGGCCCTGGGTCTCCCGGCGGCGGCCCTCGGTCTCCCCGCGGCGGCCCTGGTTCTCCTTTCGGCGGCCCTGGGTCTCCCGGCGGCGGCCCTGGGTCTCCCGGCGGCGGCCCTGGTTCTCCTTTCGGCGGCCCTGGGTCTCCCGGCGGCGGCCCTGGTTCTCCTTTCGGCGGCCCTGGGTCTCCCCGCGGCGGCCCTGGTTCTCCTTTCGGCGGCCCTGGGTCTCCCGGCGGCGGCCCTGGTTCTCCTTTCGGCGGCCCTGGGTCTCCCGGCGGCGGCCCTGGGTCTCCCGGCGGCGGCCCTGGGTCTCCCGGCGGCGGCCCTCGGTCTCCCCGCGGCGGCCCTCGGTCTCCCCGCGGCGGCCCTGGTTCTCCTTTCGGCGGCCCTGGGTCTCCCGGCGGCGGCCCTCGGTGTCCCCGCGGCGGCCCTCTGTGTCCCCGCGGCCCTGGGTCTCCCCGCGGCGGCCCTCGGTCTCCCCGCGGCGGCCCTCGGTCTCCCCGCGGCGGCCCTCTGTGTCCCAGTTGCCCAAGCAACTAGTATGAAATAAAGTGTAATTTTTCCCATAAAGGTGATGTAAATATATATGGGACA
The DNA here is from genome assembly GCF_040206685.1 of Ascaphus truei. Taxonomy (NCBI): domain Eukaryota; kingdom Metazoa; phylum Chordata; class Amphibia; order Anura; family Ascaphidae; genus Ascaphus; species Ascaphus truei. Next base: position 9,222,919 of record NC_134500.1, read on the forward strand.
GGTGATGTAAATATATATGGGACAGGTGATGTAAGTATATATGGGACAGGTGATGTAAATATATATGGGACAGGTGATGTAAGTATATATGGGACAGGTGATGTAAATATATATGGGACAGGTGATGTAAGTATATATGGGACAGGTGATGTAAATATATATGGGACAGGTGTTATACATGCTGGCAACATGTTGAAATATATATATATTTTTTTTAAGTTTATAATGTTTGTAAAATGATATTATAATCAGCTTGTGGCCCATCTGGTCCTAAATGCTTCTGATTGGGCTCCTTTGGCAAGCTGGTTGAAGACCCCCGTACTATATAGCATGGTGCCCCTGCAGGGTGATTGGTACCCGCCATGGGATTTACCCCAATGTTTCTTCACTGACCTCAGGAGGAGGATCCAAAGTTTCACTCTTATTCTCTAAGGCAGCGGCTCTCGACTCCAGCCCTCAGGACCCCCGCCAACCCACAACGGGTCAGGTTTTAAGGATATCCCTACTTCCGCACAGGTGGCAGACTGAACCACTGATTAAGCACCTGTGCTAAAGCTGGCACTGATTGAGCCACCTGTGCTGAAGCAGGGATATCCTGAAAACCTGGCCTGTTGGGGGGGGGGGGGGGGCGGTCTTCAGGACTGGAGTTAAGAAGCCCTTCTCTAAGAAGATGCTTTGATCAGCTGAAGCTTCTCGGCCATGTGACTTTCTGCGCCGGCAGCCAGCGGAGCGTTATGTGTCATTGTTCTTCCTTTATACGTGATTTCATCTGGTGCTTAATTTCATCCTGTAAACAGTTCTTCATCTTTTGGTAGAAATGTAACTAGAGGAGGAGCACGCGAACAAATCCGAAAGCTCAATACAAATGAAAGCATCGCGCCGGCGTATACACGCTCCTCGCCTCGGAATTATCTGAGGTCGTAGAGACCTTGCAAAGATAAATAGCGACATACTGTACATGCACATTTATAGTTTGTGTCGTATGTACGTAACATGTGAGGAGGAATAGCGTGTACGTGGTGCGAACACTGGTACCCAAATTCAGATCATTTAGATTTCGCGTTATAAAATCCCTCCGATGAACTCTGTACATGCGAATGGGGTGATATAAGCAGACCCAGTCAACCAGAATCTGAACCAAAGGCTATTTGGGTTCTTCACATGGCTTCTTTCCTGTGTGCGTGATATTCCGCGTCCTGGAGCCCTGTGTGTACATCTCTGCATATTCCTGTCGCTCTCTCTGAGCTCTATTCAATGGAATCTCACCGGGTCAGAACCAAGATCACTGCCGGGTTTAAGACATTATCTGGGTCACTTTATCTCCTGCACGCCTCCCCCCCCCCTTCCTTCTCTCTCCACCTCCCTCTCTCCAGCGCTGGTAAAAGCTCGTCCCCAGACATATTATAAACACATACTCATCCTATCTGTATGTAAATGTGTCGGGCACAGCTGGAAGCAGGACACTCGCTCGGATAATAGTTCTGATCTGCGGCTGGTGGTTGGAGGGTTGGGGGGGGGGGAGAGAGATGAAGCACAGTCCGGCCAATGATGGGGGGAGGGGGGTGGTATACAGTATAGTGTAAAAGACAGGGATTATTCATCAGGAAATCTGAATTCCGGTGTAGAACTGACAGTATACACAGCTCCATGCATGCATTATGGGGGTTATCTATTAAACAGTGATAGTGTCCTCCCCACTTTTATCTTCCTCTCCTCACTTTCTCTTCCTCCTCCCGCCTCTCTTCCTCCATATTCCACACCCTCCTTCCTTTCCCTCCTCTCTCCTCCCCCCTCAATCCCCCCCATTGCTCGCCCCCTTCTTCTTCTAGTCTAGTATTACTGCTGCACCCTCCATATCCAGACCCCTTTCCAATGATACCTCCCGAGGTATTAATGCAGCCACCTCTGGAGTGGGATCCTGGCTGTACAATTCTGTCTCTGTTCCGAGGGGCGGAGCAGTGACATTATTACCCAATCACAGCGAGGACACTGAGGCACAGGTAGAGGAAGGTACATGTGAGACGGTGTCAATGGGGGACAGCTGGTAGTGACGAGGCTAATACAGTCAGGGACTTCAAACATGGCGAAAGCCGTAATGACGTCGCACCGCGTGCAAGGAGGAAATACTTCAGTCGTCACAGGTGGGACCCCAGGAGATGTCATAGAAAATCTTCAAGCTTTATGGCAAAATTAAAATAGTGTACATGGGTCCAACACGAGATAATAGCCTGACGCGTTCTGCACTGGACACGAGGCTCCACAAATCCTACACAGGAAAGCATACGGAGGATCGAATAGGGTCTGAGGTTTTACGGGAGGGAAGACAATTGGCGGGGGAAGGGGGAAATGGTTCTCATCCAATTTTATGTTTCTGTGAGAAGAGCATCACTGTGGGAGATAGCTGTGCGTGTTGTCGTGTGGGAGATAGCTGTGCTTGTCGTCGTGTGAGATAGCTGTGTGTGTCGTAGTGTGAGAGAGCTGTGCGTGTCGTAGTATGAGAGTTGTGCGTGTCGTCGTGTGAGATAGCTGTGCGTGTCGTAGTGTGAGAGAGCTGTGCGTGTCGTAGTGTGAGAGAGCTATGCGTGTCGTAGTGTGAGAGAGCTGTGCGTGTCGTAGTGTGAGAGAGCTGTGCGTGTCGTAGTGTGAGAGTGCTGTGCGTATCGTAGTGTGAGAGTGCTGTGCGTGTCGTAGTGTGAGAGTGCTGTGCGTGTCGTAGTGTGAGTGCTGTGCGTGTCGTAGTGTGAGAGAGCTGTGAGTGTCGTAGTGTGAGAGAGCTGTGCGTGTCGTAGTGTGGGAGCTGTGCGTGTCGTAGTGTGAGAGAGCTGTGCGTGTCGTAGTGTGAGAGAGCGGTGCGTGTCGTAGTGTGAGAGAGCTGTGCGTGTCGTAGTGTGAGAGAGCTGTGCGTGTCGTAGTGTGAGAGCTGTGCGTGTCGTAGTGAGAGAGCTGCGCGTGTCGTAGTGTGAGAGAGCTGTGCGTGTCGTAGTGTGAGATAGCTGTGCGTGTCGTAGTGAGAGAGCTGTGCGTGTCGTAGTGTGAGAGAGCTGTGCGTGTCGTAGTGTGAGAGAGCTGTGCGTGTGGTAGTGTGAGAGAGCTGTGCGTGTGGTAGTGTGAGAGAGCTGTGCGTGTCAGTGTGAGAGAGCTGTGCGTGTGGTAGTGTGAGAGAGCTGTGCGTGTGGTAGTGTGAGAGAGCTGTGCGTGTGGTAGGGTGAGAGAGCTGTGCGTGTCGTAGTGTGAGAGAGCTGTGTGTGTCGTAGTGTGAGAGAGCTGTGCGTGTCGTAGTGTGAGAGAGCTGTGCGTGTGGTAGTGTGAGAGAGCTGTGCGTGTCGTAGTGTGAGAGCTGTGCGTGTCGTAGTGTGAAATAGCTGTGCGTGTCGTAGTGTGAGAGAGCTGTGCGTGTCGTAGTGTGAGAGAGCTGTGCGTATCGTAGTGTGAGAGAACTGTGCGTGTCGTAGTGTGAGAGAGCTGTGCGTGTCGTAGTGTGAGAGAACTGTGCGTGTCGTAGTGTGAGAGAGCTGTGCGTGTCGTAGTGTGAGATAGCTGTGCGTGTCGTCGTGTGAGATAGCTGTGCGTGTCGTCGTGTGAGAGAGCTGTGCGTGTCGTAGTGTGAGAGAGCTGTGCGTGTCGTAGTGTGAGAGAGCTGTGCGTGTCGCAGTGTGAGAGAGCTGTGAGTGTCGTAGTGAGAGAGCTGTGCGTGTCTTAGTGTGAGAGAGCTGTGCGTGTCGTAGTGTGAGAGAGCTGTGCGTGTCGTAGTGTGAGAGCTGTGCGTGTCGTAGTGTGAGAGAGCTGTGCGTGTCGTAGTGTGAGAGAACTGTGCGTGTCGTAGTGTGAGAGAGCTGTGCGTGTCGTAGTGTGAGAGAGCTGTGCGTGTCGTAGTGTGAGAGAGCTGTGCGTGTCGTAGTGTGAGAGCTGTGCGTGTCGTAGTGTGAGAGAGCTGTGCGTGTCGTAGTGTGAGAGCTGTGCGTGTCGTAGTGTGAGAGAGCTGTGCGTGTCGTAGTGTGAGAGAGCTGTGCGTGTGGTAGTGTGAGAGAGCTGTGCGTGTGGTAGTGTGAGAGAGCTGTGCGTGTCAGTGTGAGAGAGCTGTGCGTGTGGTAGTGTGAGAGAGCTGTGCGTGTGGTAGTGTGAGAGAGCTGTGCGTGTGGTAGGGTGAGAGAGCTGTGCGTGTCGTAGTGTGAGAGAGCTGTGTGTGTCGTAGTGTGAGAGAGCTGTGCGTGTCGTAGTGTGAGAGAGCTGTGCGTGTGGTAGTGTGAGAGAGCTGTGCGTGTCGTAGTGTGAGAGCTGCGCGTGTCGTAGTGTGAGAGCTGCGCGTGTCGTAGTGTGAGAGCTGCGCGTGTCGTAGTGTGAGAGCGGTGCGTGTCGTAGTGTGAGAGAGCGGTGCGTGTCGTAGTGTGAGAGAGCGGTGCGTGTCGTAGTGTGAGAGAGCTGTGCGTGTCGTAGTGTGGGAGAGCTGTGCGTGTCGTAGTGTGAGAGAGCTGTGCGTGTCGTAGTGTGAGAGCTGTGCGTGTCGTAGTGTGAGAGCTGTGCGTGTCGTAGTGTGAGAGAGCTGTGCGTGTCGTAGTGTGAGAGAGCTGTGCGTGTCGTAGTGTGAGAGAGCTGTGCATGTCGTAGTGTGAGAGTGCTGTGCGTGTCGTAGTGTGAGAGTGCTGTGCGTGTCGTAGTGTGAGTGCTGTGCGTGTCGTAGTGTGAGAGAGCTGTGAGTGTCGTAGTGTGAGAGAGCTGTGCGTGTCGTAGTTTGAGAGAGCTGTGCGTGTCGTAGTGTGAGAGAGCTGTGCGTGTCGTAGTGTGAGAGAGAGCTGTGCGTGTCGTAGTGTGAGAGAGCTGTGCGTGTCGTAGTGTGAGAGAGCTGTGCGTGTCGTAGTGTGAGAGAGCTGTGCGTGTCGTAGTGTGAGAGCTGTGCGTGTCGTAGTGTGAGAGAGCTGTGCGTGTCGTAGTGTGAGAGAGCTGTGCGTGTCGTAGTGTGAGAGAGCTGTGCGTGTCGTAGTGTGAGATAGCTGTGCGTGTCGTAGTGTGAGAGAGCTGTGCGTGTCGTAGTGTGAGAGAGCTGTGCGTGTCGTAGTGTGAGAGAGCGGTGCGTGTCGTAGTGTGAGAGAGCTGTGCGTGTCGTAGTGTGAGAGAGCTGTGCGTGTCGTAGTGTGAGAGAGCTGTGCGTGCCGTAGTGTGTGTCGTAGTGTGAGAGCTGCGCGTGTCGTAGTGTGAGAGAGCTGCGCGTGTCGTAGTGTGAGAGAGCTGCGCGTGTCGTAGTGTGAGAGAGCTGCGCGTGTCGTAGTGTGAGAGAGCTGCGCGTGTCGTAGTGTGAGAGAGCTGCGCGTGTCGTAGTGTGAGAGAGCTGCGCGTGTCGTAGTGTGAGAGAGCTGCGCGTGTCGTAGTGTGAGAGAGCTGCGCGTGTCGTAGTGTGAGAGAGCTGCGCGTGTCGTAGTGTGAGAGAGCTGCGCGTGTCGTAGTGTGAGATAGCTGCGCGTGTCGTAGTGAGAGCGCGGTGCGTGTCGTAGTGTGAGAGAGCTGTGCGTGTCGTAGTGTGAGAGAGCTGTGCGTGTCGTAGTGTGAGAGAGCTGTGCGTGTCGTAGTGTGTGAGAGAGCTGTGCGTGTCGTAGTGTGAGAGAGCGGTGCGTGTCGTAGTGTGAGAGAGCGGTGCGTGTCGTAGTGTGAGAGAGCTGTGCGTGTCGTAGTGTGAGAGAGCTGTGCGTGTCGTAGTGTGAGAGAGCTGTGCGTGTCGAAGTGTGAGAGAGATGTGCGTGTCGTAGTGTGAGAGAGCGGTGCGTGTCGTAGTGTGAGAGAGCTGTGCGTGTCGTAGTGTGAGAGAGCGGTGCGTGTCTTAGTGTGAGAGAGCTGTGCGTGTCGTAGTGTGAGAAAGCTGTGCGTGTCGTAGTGTGAGAGAGCGGTGCGTGTCGTAGTGTGAGAGAGCTGTGCGTGTCGTAGTGTGAGAGAGCTGTGCGTGTCGTAGTGTGAGAGAGCGGTGCGTGTCGTAGTGTGAGAGAGCGGTGCGTGTCGTAGTGTGAGAGCGGTGCGTGTCGTAGTGTGAGAGAGCGGTGCGTGTCGTAGTGTGAGAGAGCGGTGCGTGTCGTAGTGTGAGAGAGCTGTGCGTGTCGTAGTGTGAGAGAGCGGTGCGTGTCGTAGTGTGAGAGAGCTGTGCGTGTCGTAGTGTGAGAGAGCGGTGCGTGTCGTAGTGTGAGAGAGCGGTGCGTGTCGTAGTGTGAGAGAGCTGTGCGTGTCGTAGTGTGAGAGAGCGGTGCGTGTCGTAGTGTGAGAGAGCTGTGCGTGTCGTAGTGTGAGAAAGCTGTGCGTGTCGTAGTGTGTGAGAGAGCTGTGAGTGTCGTAGTGTGAGAGAGCTGTGCGTGTCGTAGTGAGAGAGCGGTGCGTGTCGTAGTGTGAGAGAGCGGTGCGTGTCGTAGTGTGAGAGAGCTGTGCGTGTCGTAGTGTGAGAGAGCTGTGCGTGTCGTAGTGTGAGAGAGCTGTGCGTGTCGTAGTGTGAGAGAGCTGTGCGTGTCGTAGTGTGAGAGAGCTGTGCGTGTCGTAGTGTGAGAGAGCGGTGCGTGTCGTAGTGTGAGAGAGCGGTGCGTGTCGTAGTGTGAGAGAGCTGTGCGTGTCGTAGTGTGAGAGAGCGGTGCGTGTCGTAGTGTGAGAGAGCTGTGCGTGTCGTAGTGTGAGAGAGCTGTGCGTGTCGTAGTGTGAGAGAGCGGTGCGTGTCGTAGTGTGAGAGAGCGGTGCGTGTCGTAGTGTGAGAGAGTTGTGCGTGTTGTAGTGTGAGAGAGCTGTGCGTGTCGTAGTGTGAGAGCTGTGCGTGTCGTAGTGTGAGAGCTGTGCGTGTGGTAGTGTGAGAGAGCTGTGCGTGTCGTAGTGTGAGAGCTGTGCGTGTCGTAGTGTGAGCTGTGCGTGTGGTAGTGTGAGAGAGCTGTGCGTGTCGTAGTGTGAGAGAGCTGTGCGTGTCGTAGTGTGAGAGCTGTGCGTGTCGTAGTGTGAGCTGTGCGTGTGGTAGTGTGAGAGAGCTGTGCGTGTCGTAGTGTGAGAGCTGTGCGTGTCGTAGTGTGAGCTGTGCGTGTGGTAGTGTGAGAGAGCTGTGCGTGTCGTAGTGTGAGAGAGCTGTGCGTGTCGTAGTGTGAGAGAGCGGTGCGTGTCGTAGTGTGAGATAGCTGTGCGTGTCGTAGTGTGAGAGAGCTGTGCGTGTCGTAGTGTGAGAGAGCGGTGCGTGTCGTAGTGTGAGAGAGCTGTGCGTGTCGTAGTGTGAGATAGCTGTGCGTGTCGTAGTGTGAGAGAGCTGTGCGTGTCGTAGTGTGAGAGAGCGGTGCGTGTCGTAGTGTGAGAGAGCTGTGCGTGTCGTAGTGTGAGATAGCTGTGCGTGTCGTAGTGTGAGAGAGCTGTGCGTGTCGTAGTGTGAGAGAGCGGTGCGTGTCGTAGTGTGAGAGAGCTGTGCGTGTCGTAGTGTGAGAGAGCGGTGCGTGTCGTAGTGTGAGAGAGCGGTGCGTGTCGTAGTGTGAGAGAGCTGTGCGTGTCGTAGTGTGAGAGAGCGGTGCGTGTCGTAGTGTGAGAGAGCGGTGCGTGTCGTAGTGTGAGAGAGCGGTGCGTGTCGTAGTGTGAGAGAGCTGTGCGTGTCGTAGTGTGAGAGAGCTGTGCGTGTCGTAGTGTGAGAGAGCTGTGCGTGTCGTAGTGTGAGAGAGCTGTGCGTGTCGTAGTGTGAGAGAGCGGTGCGTGTCGTAGTGTGAGAGAGCTGTGCGTGTCGTAGTGTGAGAGAGCGGTGCGTGTCGTAGTGTGAGAGAGCGGTGCGTGTCGTAGTGTGAGAGAGCTGTGCGTGTCGTAGTGTGAGAGAGCTGTGCGTGTCGTAGTGTGAGAGAGCGGTGCGTGTCGTAGTGTGAGAGAGCTGTGCGTGTCGTAGTGTGAGAGAGCGGTGCGTGTCGTAGTGTGAGAGAGCTGTGCGTGTCGTAGTGTGAGAGAGCGGTGCGTGTCGTAGTGTGAGAGAGCTGTGCGTGTCGTAGTGTGAGAGCTGTGCGTGTCGTAGTGTGAGATAGCTGTGCGTGTCGTAGTGTGAGATAGCTGTGCGTGTCGTAGTGTGAGAGAGCTGTGCGTGTCGTAGTGTGAGAGAGCGGTGCGTGTCGTAGTGTGAGAGAGCTGTGCGTGTCGTAGTGTGAGAGAGCGGTGCGTGTCGTAGTGTGAGAGAGCTGTGCGTGTCGTAGTGTGAGAGAGCGGTGCGTGTCGTAGTGTGAGAGAGCTGTGCGTGTCGTAGTGTGAGAGAGCGGTGCGTGTCGTAGTGTGAGAGAGCTGTGCGTGTCGTAGTGTGAGAGCTGTGCGTGTCGTAGTGTGAGATAGCTGTGCGTGTCGTAGTGTGAGATAGCTGTGCGTGTCGTAGTGTGAGAGAGCTGTGCGTGTCGTAGTGTGAGAGAGCGGTGCGTGTCGTAGTGTGAGAGAGCTGTGCGTGTCGTAGTGTGAGAGAGCGGTGCGTGTCGTAGTGTGAGAGAGCTGTGCGTGTCGTAGTGTGAGAGCTGTGCGTGTCGTAGTGTGAGATAGCTGTGCGTGTCGTAGTGTGAGATAGCTGTGCGTGTCGTAGTGTGAGAGAGCTGTGCGTGTCGTAGTGTGAGAGAGCTGTGCGTGTCGTAGTGTGAGAGAGCTGTGCGTGTCGTAGTGTGAGAGAGCTGTGCGTGTCGTAGTGTGAGATAGCTGTGCGTGTCGTAGTGTGAGAGAGCGGTGTCTGTGACATGTCACTCCCGAGTTCCTCCCTTCGTGATTTTAGCGTAGTCCTTGCACCCAAAATATGTTCCCGCTTTGCAGAATTCCAGCTGAGTCTTTAGACAAACTGTGTATTTTAGGAACACCCCCCCGCCCCCCCGTCACATAAGGAGGTCACGACCAGCCCGTTATTATAAATTGCTTCCAACTCCTTTTCATTTTCAAGCTTATTAATCATAAGAAGAGTTATTTAAAATTGCATAAATTAATCTTATATTAAAAGACTATCAAGACCCAGAAACAATTAAGAATATGCCGCGAGTCCCTGGGGCGGCGCGCGTGCCTGATTGTGCCAGTCAGGTGGCTCCGGCTGCGAGGGGCGCGCGATGATTAATGCGCGGCAGATAGAAATGAGACTTTGTAAATGCCACTTAGTGACCCATCTGCAGCCTGTAACTATCACCTGCCAGAGATGGGGAGTGGGGGGTAATCCTCACAGCACCTACACACACAGCACCTACACACACAGCCCCTACACACAACCTCACAGACCTACACACACAGCACCTACACACAACCTCACAGACCTACACACACAGCACCTACACACAACCTCACAGACCTACACACACAGCACCTACACACAACCTCACAGACCTACACACACAGCACCTACACACAACCTCACAGACCTACACACACAGCACCTACACACAACCTCACAGACCTACACACACAGCACCTACACACAACCTCACAGACCTACACACACAGCACCTACACACAACCTCACAGACCTACACACCAGACCTACACACAACCTCACAGACCTACACACAGCACCTACACAGAACCTCACAGACCTACAAAAAGCACTTACACACAACCTCACAGACCTACACACAACCTCACAGCACCTACACACACTACTTACATACAACCTCACAGACCTACACACAGCACCTACACACAACCTCACAGACCTACACACAACCTCACAGACCTACACACAACCTCACAGACCTACACACTCTGGCAAATCCCGCGGCCCCCTAAGCCGTTCAGGTCACTATGTCCAGAGAGGTAATACCGGTATACACATACACGCCCTGGCAGGTAATACCGGTATACACATACACGCCCTGGCAGGTAATACTGGTATACACATACACACCCAGAGAGGTAATACCGGTATACACATACACGCCCGGCAGGTAATACCGGTATACACATACACGCCCAGAGAGGTAATACCGGTATACACGCCCAGAGAGGTAATACCGCTATACACATACACGCCCAGAGAGGTAATTCCGGTATACACATACGCGCCCAGAGAGGTAATACCGGTATACACATACACGCCCTGGCAGGTAATACTGGTATACACATACACGCCCAGAGAGGTAATACCGGTATACACATACACGCCCAGAGAGGTAATACCGGTATACACATACACGCCCGGCAGGTAATACCGGTATACACATACACGCCCAGAGAGGTAATACCGGTATACACGCCCAGAGAGGTAATACCGCTATACACATACACACCCAGAGAGGTAATTCCGGTATACACATACACGCCCAGAGAGGTAATACCGGTATACACATACACGCCCAGAGAGGTAATATCAGTATACACATACACGCCCAGAGAGGTAATACCGGTATACACATACACGCCCAGAGAGGTAATACCGGTATACACATACACGCCCAGAGAGGTAATACCGGTATACACATATACGCCCAGAGAGGTAATACCGATGTACACATACACGCCCAGAGAGGTAATACCGCTGTACACATACATGCCCAGAGACGTAATACCGGTATACACATACACGCCCAGAGAGGTAATACCGGTATACACATACACGCCCAGAGAGGTAATACCGGTATACACATACACGCCCAGAGAGGTAATACCGGTATACACATACACGCCCAGAGAGGTAATACCGCTGTACACATACACGCCCAGAGAGGTAATACCGGTATACACATACACCCCCAGAGAGGTAATACCGGTATACACATACACGCCCAGAGAGGTAATACCGGTATACACGTACACGACCAGAGAGGTAATACCGGTATACACGTACACGCCCAGAGAGGTAATACCGGTATACACGTACACGCCCAGAGAGGTAATACCGGTATACACATACACGCCCAGAGAGGTATTACCGGTATACACATACACGCCCAGAGAGGTAATACCGGTATACACATACACGCCCAGAGAGATAATTCCGGTATACACATACACGCCCAGAGAGGTAATACCGGTATACACAGACACGCCCAGAGAGGTAATACCGGTATACACAGACACGCCCAGAGAGGTAATACCGGTATACACATACACGCCCAGAGAGGTAATACCTGTATACACATACACGCCCAGAGAGATAATACCGGTATACACATACACGCCCAGAGAGATAATACCGGTATACACATACACGCCCAGAGAGGTAATACCGGCATACACATACACGCCCAGAGAGGTAATACCGGTATACACATACACGCCCATAGAGGTAATACCGCTATACACATACACGCCCAGAGGGGTAATACCGGTATACACATACACGCCCAGAGAGGTAATACCGGTATACACATACACGCCCAGAGAGGTAATACCGGTATACACATACACGCTCAGAGAGGTAATACCGGTATACACATACACGCCCAGAGAGGTAATACCGGTATACACATACACGCCCAGAGAGGTAATACCGGTACACACATACACGCCCAGAGAGGTAATACCGGTATACACATACACGCCCAGAGAGGTAATACCGGTATACACATACACGCCCAGAGAGGTAATACCGGTATACACATACACGCCCAGAGAGGTAATACCGGTATACACATACACGCCCAGAGAGGTAATACCGGTATACACATACATGCCCAGAGAGGTAATACCGGTATACACATACACGCCCAGAGAGGTAATACCGGTATACACATACACGCCCAGAGAGGTAATACCGGTATACACAGACACGCCCAGAGAGGTAATACCGGTATACACAGACACGCCCAGAGAGGTAATACCGGTATACACATACACGCCCAGAGAGGTAATACCGGTATACACATACACGCCCAGAGAGGTAATACCGGTATACACATACACGCCCAGAGAGGTAATACCGGTATACACATACACACCCAGAGAGGTAATACCGGTATACACAAACATGTCCATTATTACCTCTCATTTTTTACTGGACAGTGTGTCCAAATACAGGACAGTCCGGTTCAATACTGGACACCTGGGAACCCTACCAGTGCAGCAGGCAGTGGAGGGGTTAATGGGAATTCTGTAGCTGAGCACCCTGGGGACACGCTGTATAACACGGGACGGGGGGACACGCTGTATAACACGGGACGGGGGGACACGCTGTATAACACGGGACGGGGGGACACGCTGTATAACACGGGCCGGGGGGACGCGCTGTATAACACGGGCCGGGGGGACACGCTGTATAACACGGGCCGGGGGGACACGCTGTATAACACGGGCCGGGGGGACACGCTGTATAACACGGGCCGGGGGGACACGCTGTATAACACGGGCCGGGGGGACACGCTGTATAACACGGGCCGTGGGGACACGCTGTATAACACGGGCCGGGGGGACACGCTGTATAACACGGGCCGGGGGGACACGCTGTATAACACGGGCCGGGGACACGCTGTATAACACGGGCCGGGGGGACACGCTGTATAACACGGGCCGGGGGGACACGCTGTATAACACGGGCCGGGGGGACACGCTGTATAACACGGGCCGGGGGGACACGCTGTATAACACGGGCCGGGGGGACACGCTGTATAACACGGGCCGGGGGGACACGCTGTATAACACGGGCCGGGGACACGCTGTATAACGCGGGCCGGGGGGACACGCTGTATAACACGGGCCGGGGACACACTGTATAACGCGGGCCGGGGGGACACGCTGTATAACGCGGGCCGGGGGGACACGCTGTATAACGCGGGCCGGGGGGACACGCTGTATAACACGGGCCGGGGGGACACGCTGTATAACACGGGCCGGGGGGACACGCTGTATAACACGGGCCCGGGGGACACGCTGTATAACACGGGACGGGGGGACACGCTGTATAACACGGGCCGGGGGGACACGCTGTATAACACGGGCCGGGGGGACACGCTGTATAACACGGGCCGGGGACACACGCTGTATAACACGGGCCGGGGGGACACGCTGTATAACACGGGCCGGGGGGACACGCTGTATAACACGGGCCGGGGGGGACACGCTGTATAACGCGGGCCGGGGGGACACGCTGTATAACACGGGCCGGGGGGACACGCTGTATAACACGGGCCGGGGACACACGCTGTATAACACGGGCCGGGGACACACGCTGTATAACACGGGCCGGGGACACGCTGTATAACACGGGCCGGGGGGACACGCTGTATAACACGGGCCGGGGGGACACGCTGTATAACGCGGGCCGGGGGGACACGCTGTATAACACGGGCCGGGGGGACACGCTGTATAACACGGGCCGGGTCACGCTGTATAACACGGGCCGGGGGGACACGCTGTATAACACGGGCCGGGGACACACGCTGTATAACACGGGCCGGGGGGACACGCTGTATAACACGGGCCGGGGGGACACGCTGTATAACACGGGCCGGGTCACGCTGTATAACGCGGGCCGGGGGGACACGCTGTATAACACGGGCCGGGGGGACACGCTGTATAACGGGGGCCGGGGGGACACGCTGTATAACACGGGCCGGGGGGACACGCTGTATAACACGGGCCGGGGGGACACTCTGTATAACACGGGCCGGGGGGACACGCTGTATAACACGGGCCGGGGGGACACTCTGTATAACACGGGCCGGGGGGACACGCTGTATAACACGGGCCGGGGGGACACGCTGTATAACACGGGACGGGGGGACACGCTGTATAACGCGGGCCGGGGGGACACGCTGTATAACGCGGGCCGGGGGGACACGCTGTATAACGCGGGCCGGGGGGACACGCTGTATAACACGGGCCGGGGGGACACGCTGTATAACGGGGGCCGGGGGGACACGCTGTATAACACGGGCCGGGGGGACACGCTGTATAACACGGGCCGGGGGGACACGCTGTATAACACGGGCCGGGGGGACACGCTGTATAACGCGGGCCGGGGGGACACGCTGTATAACGCGGGCCGGGGGGACACGCTGTATAACACGGGCCGGGGGGACACGCTGTATAACGCGGGCCGGGGGGACACGCTGTATAACACGGGCCGGGGGGACACGCTGTATAACACGGGCCGGGGGGACACGCTGTATAACGCGGGCCGGGGGGACACGCTGTATAACGCGGGCCGGGGGGACACGCTGTATAACACGGGCCGGGGGGACACGCTGTATAACGGGGGCCGGGGGGACACGCTGTATAACACGGGCCGGGGGGACACGCTGTATAACACGGGCCGGGGGGACACGCTGTATAACACGGGCCGGGGGGACACGCTGTATAACACGGGCCGGGGGGACACGCTGTATAACACGGGCCGGGGGGACACGCTGTATAACACGGGCCGGGGGGACACGCTGTATAACACGGGCCGGGGGGACACGCTGTATAACACGGGCCGGGGGGACACGCTGTATAACACGGGCCGGGGGGACACGCTGTATAACACGGGCCGGGGGGACACGCTGTATAACGCGGGCCGGGGACACGCTGTATAACACGGGCCGGGGGGACACGCTGTATAACACGGGCCGGGGGGACACGCTGTATAACACGGGCCGGGGGGACACGCTGTATAACACGGGCCGGGGGGACACGCTGTATAACACGGGCCGGGGGGACACGCTGTATAACACGGGCCGTGGGGACACGCTGTATAACACGAGCCGGGGGGACACGCTGTATAACGGGGGCCGGGGGGACACGCTGTATAACGGGGGCCGGGGGGACACGCTGTATAACACGGGCCGGGGGGACACGCTGTATAACACGGGCCGGGGGGACACGCTGTATAACACGGGCCGGGGGGACACGCTGTATAACACGGGCCGGGGGGACACGCTGTATAACACGGGCCGGGGGGACACGCTGTATAACGCGGGCCGGGGGGACACGCTGTATAACGCGGGACGGGGACACACGCTGTATAACACGGGCCGGGGGGACACGCTGTATAACACGGGCCGGGGGGACGCGCTGTATAACACGGGCCGGGGGGACGCGCTGTATAACACGGGCCGGGGGGACACGCTGTATAACACGTGCCGGGGGGACACGCTGTATAACACGGGCCGGGGACACACGCTGTATTACACGGGACGGGGGGACACGCTGTATAACGCGGCCCGGGGACACGCTGTATAACACGGGCCGGGGGGACACGCTGTATAACACGGGCCGGGGACACACGCTGTATAACACGGGCCGGGGGGACACGCTGTATAACGGGGGCCGGGGGGACACGCTGTATAACGGGGGCCGGGGGGACACGCTGTATAACACGGGACGGGGGGACACGCTGTATAACACGGGACGGGGGGACACGCTGTATAACACGGGCCGGGGGGACGCGCTGTATAACACGGGCCGGGGGGACACGCTGTATAACACGGGCCGGGGGGACACGCTGTATAACACGGGCCGGGGGGACACGCTGTATAACACGGGCCGGGGGGACACGCTGTATAACACGGGCCGGGGGGACACGCTGTATAACACGGGCCGTGGGGACACGCTGTATAACACGGGCCCGGGGGACACGCTGTATAACACGGGACGGGGGGACACGCTGTATAACACGGGCCGGGGGGACACGCTGTATAACACGGGCCGGGGGGACACGCTGTATAACGCGGGCCGGGGGGACACGCTGTATAACACGGGCCGGGGGGACACGCTGTATAACGCGGGCCGGGGGGACACGCTGTATAACACGGGCCGGGGACACACGCTGTATAACACGGGCCGGGGGGACACGCTGTATAACACGGGCCGGGGGGACACGCTGTATAACACGGGCCGGGGGGACACGCTGTATAACGCGGGCCGGGGGGACACGCTGTATAACGCGGGCCGGGGGGACACGCTGTATAACACGGGCCGGGGGGACACGCTGTATAACACGGGCCGGGGGGACACGCTGTATAACACGGGCCGGGGGGACACGCTGTATAACACGGGCCGGGGACACACGCTGTATAACACGGGCCGGGGGGACACGCTGTATAACACGGGCCGGGGGAACACGCTGTATAACACGGGCCGGGTCACGCTGTATAACACGGGCCGGGGGGACACGCTGTATAACGCGGGCCGGGGGGACACGCTGTATAACACGGGCCGGGGGGACGCGCTGTATAACACGGGCCGGGGGGACACGCTGTATAACACGGGCCGGGGGGACACGCTGTATAACGGGGGCCGGGGGGACACGCTGTATAACACGGGCCGGGGGGACACGCTGTATAACACGGGCCGGGGACACGCTGTATAACACGGGCCGGGGGGACACGCTGTATAACACGGGCCGGGGGGACACGCTGTATAACACGGGCCGGGGGGACACGCTGTATAACGCGGGCCGGGGGGACACGCTGTATAACACGGGCCGGGGGGACACGCTGTATAACGCGGGCCGGGGGGACACGCTGTATAACACGGGCCGGGGGGACACGCTGTATAACACGGGCCGGGGACACACGCTGTATAACACGGGCCGGGGGGACACGCTGTATAACGGGGGCCGGGGGGACACGCTGTATAACACGGGCCGGGGGGACACGCTGTATAACACGGGCCGGGGGGACACGCTGTATAACACGGGCCGGGGGGACACGCTGTATAACGCGGCCCGGGGGGACACGCTGTATAACACGGGCCGGGGGGACACGCTGTATAACACGGGCCGGGGGGACACGCTGTATAACACGGGCCGGGGGGACACGCTGTATAACGCGGGCCGGGGGGACACGCTGTATAACACGGGCCGGGGGGACACGCTGTATAACGCGGGCCGGGGGGACACGCTGTATAACACGGGACGGGGGGACACGCTGTATAACGGGGGCCGGGGGGACACGCTGTATAACACGGGCCGGGGGGACACGCTGTATAACACGGGCCGGGGACACGCTGTATAACACGGGCCGGGGGGACACGCTGTATAACACGGGCCGGGGGGACACGCTGTATAACACGGGCCGGGGGGACACGCTGTATAACACGGGCCGGGGGGACACGCTGTATAACACGGGCCGGGGGGACACGCTGTATAACACGGGCCGGGGGGACACGCTGTATAACACGGGCCGTGGGGACACGCTGTATAACACGAGCCGGGGGGACACGCTGTATAACGCGGGCCGGGGGGACACGCTGTATAACACGGGCCGGGGGGACACGCTGTATAACACGGGCCGGGGGGACACGCTGTATAACACGGGCCGGGGGGACACGCTGTATAACACGGGCCGGGGGGACACGCTGTATAACACGGGCCGGGGGGACACGCTGTATAACGCGGGCCGGGGGGACACGCTGTATAACGCGGGACGGGGACACACGCTGTATAACACGGGCCGGGGGGACACGCTGTATAACACGGGCCGGGGGGACACGCTGTATAACACGGGCCGGGGGGACACGCTGTATAACACGGGCCGGGGGGACGCGCTGTATAACACGGGCCGGGGGGACGCGCTGTATAACACGGGCCGGGGACACGCTGTATTACACGGGCCGGGGGGACGCGCTGTATAACACGGGCCGGGGGGACGCGCTGTATAACACGGGCCGGGGACACGCTGTATAACACGGGACGGGGGGACACGCTGTATAACGCGGCCCGGGGACACGCTGTATAACACGGGCCGGGGGGACACGCTGTATAACACGGGCCGGGGACACACGCTGTATAACACGTGCCGGGGGGACACGCTGTATAACGGGGGCCGGGGGGACACGCTGTATAACACGGGACGGGGGGACACGCTGTATAACACGGGCCGGGGGGACACGCTGTATAACACGGGCCGGGGGGACACGCTGTATAACACGGGCCGGGGGGACACGCTGTATAACACGGGCCGGGGGGACACGCTGTATAACACGGGCCGGGGACACACGCTGTATAACACGGGCCGGGGGGACACGCTGTATAACGCGGCCCGGGGACACGCTGTATAACGGGGGCCGGGGGGACACGCTGTATAACACGGGCCGGGGGGACACGCTGTATAACACGGGACGGGGGGACACGCTGTATAACGGGGGCCGGGGGGACACGCTGTATAACACGAGCCGGGGGGACACGCTGTATAACACGAGCCGGGGGGACACGCTGTATAACACGGGCCGGGGGGACACGCTGTATAACACGGGCCGGGGGGACACGCTGTATAACACGGGCCGGGGGGACACGCTGTATAACACGGGCCGGGGGGACACGCTGTATAACACGGGCCGGGGGGACACGCTGTATAACACGGGCCGGGGGGACACGCTGTATAACGCGGGCCGGGGGGACACGCTGTATAACGGGGGCCGGGGGGACACGCTGTATAACACGGGCCGGGGGGACACGCTGTATAACACGGGCCGGGGGGACACGCTGTATAACACGGGCCGGGGGGACACGCTGTATAACGGGGGCCGGGGGGACACGCTGTATAACGGGGGCCGGGGGGACACGCTGTATAACACGGGCCGGGGGGACACGCTGTATAACGCGGGACGGGGGGACACGCTGTATAACGCGGGCCGGGGGGACACGCTGTATAACACGGGCCGGGGGGACACGCTGTATAACACGGGCCGGGGGGACACACTGTATAACACGGGCCGGGGGGACACGCTGTATAACACGGGCCGGGGGGACACGCTGTATAACACGAGCCGGGGGGACACGCTGTATAACACGGGCCGGGGGGACACGCTGTATAACACGGGCCGGGGGGACACGCTGTATAACGCGGGCCGGGGGGACACGCTGTATAACGCGGGCCGGGGGGGACGCGCTGTGTAACGCGGGCCGGGGGGACACGCTGTATAACGCGGGCCGGGGGGACACGCTGTATAACACGGGCCGGGGGGACACGCTGTATAACACGGGCCGGGGGGACACGCTGTATAACACGGGCCGGGGGGACACGCTGTATAACGCGGGCCGGGGGGACACGCTGTATAACACGGGCCGGGGGGACACGCTGTATAACGGGGGCCGGGGGGACACGCTGTATAACACGGGCCGGGGGGACACGCTGTATAACACGGGCCGGGGGGACACGCTGTATAACACGGGCCGGGGGGACACGCTGTATAACACGGGCCGGGGGGACACGCTGTATAACACGGGCCGGGGGGACACGCTGTATAACACGGGCCGGGGACACACGCTGTATAACACGGGCCGGGGGGACACGCTGTATAACGGGGGCCGGGGGGACACGCTGTATAACACGGGCCGTGGGGACACGCTGTATAACGCGGGCCGGGGGGACACGCTGTATAACACGGGCCGGGGGGACACGCTGTATAACACGGGCCGGGGGGACACGCTGTATAACACGGGCCGGGGGGACACGCTGTATAACACGGGCCGGGGGGACACGCTGTATAACACGGGCCGGGGGGACACGCTGTATAACACGGGCCGGGGGGACACGCTGTATAACGCGGGCCGGGGGGACACGCTGTATAACACGGGCCGGGGGGACACGCTGTATAACACGGGCCGGGGGGACACGCTGTATAACGGGGGCCGGGGGGACACGCTGTATAACACGGGCCGGGGGGACACGCTGTATAACACGGGCCGGGGGGACACGCTGTATAACGCGGGCCGGGGGGACACGCTGTATAACACGGGCCGGGGGGACACGCTGTATAACACGGGCCGGGGGGACACGCTGTATAACGCGGGCCGGGGACACACTGTATAACACGGGCCGGGGGGACACGCTGTATAACACGGGCCGGGGGGACACGCTGTATAACACGGGCCGGGGGGACACGCTGTATAACGCGGGCCGGGGGGACACGCTGTATAACACGGGCCGGGGGGACACGCTGTATAACGCGGGCCGGGGGGACACGCTGTATAACACGGGCCGGGGGGACACGCTGTATAACACGGGCCGGGGGGACACGCTGTATAACACGGGCCGGGGGGACACGCTGTATAACACGGGCCGGGGGGACACGCTGTATAACGCGGGCCGGGGGGACACGCTGTATAACGCGGGCCGGGGGGACACGCTGTATAACACGGGCCGGGGGGACACGCTGTATAACGCGGGCCGGGGGGACACGCTGTATAACACGGGCCGGGGGGACACGCTGTATAACGCGGGCCGGGGGGACACGCTGTATAACACGGGCCGGGGGGACACGCTGTATAACGGGGGCCGGGGGGACACGCTGTATAACACGGGCCGGGGGGACACGCTGTATAACACGGGCCGGGGGGACACGCTGTATAACACGGGCCGGGGGGACACGCTGTATAACGCGGGCCGGGGGGACACGCTGTATAACGCGGGCCGGGGGGACACGCTGTATAACACGGGCCGGGGGGACACGCTGTATAACACGGGCCGGGGGGACACGCTGTATAACACGGGCCGGGGGGACACGCTGTATAACACGGGCCGGGGGGACACGCTGTATAACACGGGCCGGGACACACACGCTGTATAACGGGGGCCGGGGGGACA
Organism: Ascaphus truei; assembly: GCF_040206685.1. Lineage (NCBI taxonomy): Eukaryota > Metazoa > Chordata > Amphibia > Anura > Ascaphidae > Ascaphus > Ascaphus truei. The sequence goes on from NC_134500.1 coordinate 9,243,345, forward strand.
CGCTGTATAACGCGGGCCGGGGGGACACGCTGTATAACACGGGACGGGGGGACACGCTGTATAACACGGGCCGGGGGGACACGCTGTATAACACGGGCCGGGGGGACACGCTGTATAACACGGGCCGGGGGGACACGCTGTATAACACGGGCCGGGGGGACACGCTGTATAACACGGGCCGGGGGGACACGCTGTATAACGCGGGCCGGGGGGACACGCTGTATAACACGGGCCGGGGGGACACGCTGTATAACACGGGCCGGGGGGACACGCTGTATAACGCGGGCCGGGGGGACACGCTGTATAACGCGGGCCGGGGGGACACGCTGTATAACACGGGCCGGGGGGGACGCGCTGTATAACGGGGGCCGGGGGGACACGCTGTATAACACGGGCCGGGGGGACACGCTGTATAACGCGGGCCGGGGACACGCTGTATAACACGGGCCGGGGGGACACGCTGTATAACGCGGGCCGGGGGGGACGCTGTATAACGGGGGCCGGGGGGACACGCTGTATAACACGGGCCGGGGGGACACGCTGTATAACGGGGGCCGGGGGGACACGCTGTATAACGCGGGCCGGGGGGACACGCTGTATAACACGGGCCGGGGACACACGCTGTATAACACGGGCCGGGGGGACACGCTGTATAACACGGGCCGGGGGGACACGCTGTATAACGCGGGCCGGGGGGACACGCTGTATAACACGGGCCGGGGGGACACACTGTATAACGCGGGCCGGGGGGACACGCTGTATAACACGGGCCGGGGGGACACGCTGTATAACGCGGGCCGGGGGGACACGCTGTATAACGCGGGCCGGGGGGACACGCTGTATAACGCGGGCCGGGGGGACACGCTGTATAACACGGGCCGGGGGGACACGCTGTATAACACGGGCCGGGGGGACACGCTGTATAACACGGGCCGGGGGGACACGCTGTATAACACGGGCCGGGGGGACACGCTGTATAACACGGGCCGGGGGGACGCGCTGTATAACGCGGGCCGGGGGGACACGCTGTATAACGCGGGCCGGGGGGACACGCTGTATAACACGGGCCGGGGGGACACGCTGTATAACACGGGCCGGGGGGACACGCTGTATAACACGGGCCGGGGGGACACGCTGTATAACACGGGCCGGGGGGACACGCTGTATAACACGGGCCGGGGGGACGCGCTGTATAACGCGGGCCGGGGGGACACGCTGTATAACGCGGGCCGGGGGGACACGCTGTATAACGCGGGCCGGGGGGACACGCTGTATAACACGGGCCGGGGGGACACGCTGTATAACACGGGCCGGGGGGACACGCTGTATAACACGGGCCGGGGGGACACGCTGTATAACACGGGCCGGGGGGACACGCTGTATAACACGGGCCGGGGGGACACGCTGTATAACGGGGGCCGGGGGGACACGCTGTATAACGGGGGCCGGGGGGACACTCTGTATAACACGGGACGGGGGGACACGCTGTATAACACGGGCCGGGGGGACACGCTGTGTAACGCGGGACGGGGGGACGCGCTGTATAACACGGGCCGGGGGGACACGCTGTATAACACGGGACGGGGGGACACGCTGTATAACACGGGACGGGGGGACGCGCTGTATAACACGGGCCGGGGGGACACGCTGTATAACACGGGCCGGGGGGACACGCTGTATAACGGGGGCCGGGGGGACACGCTGTATAACACGGGCCGGGGGGACACGCTGTATAACGGGGGCCGGGGGGACACGCTGTATAACGGGGGCCGGGGGGACACGCTGTATAACACGGGCCGGGGGGACACGCTGTATAACACGGGCCGGGGGGACACGCTGTATAACGCGGGCCGGGGGGACACGCTGTATAACACGGGCCGGGGGGACACGCTGTATAACGCGGGCCGGGGGGACACGCTGTATAACACGGGCCGGGGGGACACGCTGTATAACGCGGGCCGGGGGGACACGCTGTATAACGCGGGCCGGGGGGACACGCTGTATAACACGGGCCGGGGGGACACGCTGTATAACACGGGCCGGGGGGACACGCTGTATAACACGGGCCGGGGGGACACGCTGTATAACGCGGGCCGGGGGGACACGCTGTATAACGCGGGCCGGGGGGACACGCTGTATAACACGGGCCGGGGGGACACTGTATAACGCGGGCCGGGGGGACACGCTGTATAACACGGGCCGGGGGGACACGCTGTATAACACGGGCCGGGTCACGCTGTATAACGCGGGCCGGGGGGACACGCTGTATAACACGGGCCGGGGGGACACTGTATAACGCGGGCCGGGGGGACACGCTGTATAACACGGGCCGGGGGGACACGCTGTATAACACGGGCCGGGTCACGCTGTATAACGCGGGCCGGGGGGACACGCTGTATAACACGGGCCGGGGGGACACGCTGTATAACACGGGCCGGGGGGACACGCTGTATAACGCGGGCCGGGGGGACACGCTGTATAACACGGGCCGGGGGGACACGCTGTATAACACGGGCCGGGGGGACACTCTGTATAACACGGGCCGGGGGGACACGCTGTATAACGCGGGCCGGGGGGACACGCTGTATAACACGGGACGGGGGGACACGCTGTATAACACGGGCCGGGGGGACACGCTGTATAACACGGGCCGGGGGGACACGCTGTATAACACGGGCCGGGGGGACACGCTGTATAACGGGGGCCGGGGGGACACGCTGTATAACACGGGCCGGGGGGACACGCTGTATAACACGGGCCGGGGGGACACGCTGTATAACGCGGGCCGGGGGGACACGCTGTATAACGCGGGCCGGGGGGACACGCTGTATAACACGGGCCGGGGGGACACGCTGTATAACACGGGCCGGGGGGACACGCTGTATAACACGGGCCGGGGGGACACGCTGTATAACACGGGCCGGGGGGACACGCTGTATAACACGGGCCGGGGGGACACGCTGTATAACACGGGCCGGGGGGACACGCTGTATAACACGGGCCGGGGGGACACGCTGTATAACACGGGCCGGGGGGGACACGCTGTATAACACGGGCCGGGGGGACACTCTGTATAACACGGGACGGGGGGACACGCTGTATAACACGGGCCGGGGGGACACGCTGTATAACGGGGGCCGGGGGGACACTCTGTATAACACGGGCCAGGGGGACACGCTGTATAACACGGGCCGGGGGGACACGCTGTATAACACGGGCCAGGGGGACACGCTGTATAACACGGGCCGGGGGGACACGCTGTATAACACGGGCCGGGGGGACACGCTGTATAACACGGGCCGGGGGGACACGCTGTATAACACGGGCCGGGGGGACACGCTGTATAACACGGGCCGGGGGGACACGCTGTATAACACGGGCCGGGGGGACACGCTGTATAACACGGGCCGGGGGGACACGCTGTATAACGCGGGCCGGGGGGACACGCTGTATAACGGGGGCCGGGGGGACACGCTGTATAACACGGGCCGGGGGGACACGCTGTATAACGCGGGACGGGGGGACACGCTGTATAACGCGGGCCGGGGGGACACGCTGTATAACACGGGCCGGGGGGACACGCTGTATAACGGGGGCCGGGGGGACACGCTGTATAACACGGGCCGGGGGGACACGCTGTATAACACGGGCCGGGGGGACACGCTGTATAACACGGGCCGGGGGGACACGCTGTATAACACGGGCCGGGGGGACACGCTGTATAACACGGGACGGGGGGACACGCTGTATAACGCGGGCCGGGGGGACACGCTGTATAACACGGGCCGGGGGGACACGCTGTATAACACGGGCCGGGGGGACACGCTGTATAACACGGGCCGGGGGGACGCGCTGTATAACGCGGGCCGGGGGGACACGCTGTATAACACGGGCCGGGGGGACACGCTGTATAACGCGGGCCGGGGGGACACGCTGTATAACACGGGCCGGGGACACGCTGTATAACACGGGCCGGGGGGACACGCTGTATAACACGGGCCGGGGGGACACGCTGTATAACACGGGCCGGGGGGACACGCTGTATAACACGGGCCGGGGGGACACGCTGTATAACACGGGCCGGGGGGACACGCTGTATAACACGGGCCGGGGGGACACGCTGTATAACACGGGCCGGGGGGACACGCTGTATAACACGGGCCGGGGGGACACGCTGTATAACACGGGCCGGGGACACACTGTATAACACGGGCCGGGGGGACACGCTGTATAACACGGGCCGGGGGGACACGCTGTATAACACGGGCCGGGGGGACACGCTGTATAACGCGGGCCGGGGGGACACGCTGTATAACACGGGCCGGGGGGACACGCTGTATAACACGGGCCGGGGGGACACGCTGTATAACACGGGCCGGGGGGACACGCTGTATAACACGGGCCGGGGGGACACGCTGTATAACACGGGCCGGGGGGACACGCTGTATAACACGGGACGGGGGGACACGCTGTATAACACGGGCCGGGGACACGCTGTATAACACGGGCCGGGGGGACACGCTGTATAACGCGGGCCGGGGACACGCTGTATAACACGGGCCGGGGGGACACGCTGTATAACACGGGACGGGGGGACACGCTGTATAACACGGGCCGGGGACACGCTGTATAACACGGGCCGGGGACACGCTGTATAACACGGGCCGGGGACACGCTGTATAACACGGGACGGGGGGACACGCTGTATAACGCGGGCCGGGGACACGCTGTATAACACGGGCCGGGGGGACACGCTGTATAACGCGGGCCGGGGGGACACGCTGTATAACGCGGGCCGGGGGGACACGCTGTATAACACGGGCCGGGGGGACACGCTGTATAACGCGGGCCGGGGGGACACGCTGTATAACACGGGCCGGGGGGACACGCTGTATAACACGGGCCGGGGGGACACGCTGTATAACGCGGGCCGGGGGGACACGCTGTATAACACGGGCCGGGGGGACACGCTGTATAACACGGGCCGGGGGGACACGCTGTATAACACGGGCCGGGGGGACACGCTGTATAACACGGGCCGGGGGGACACGCTGTATAACACGGGCCGGGGGGACACGCTGTATAACACGGGCCGGGGGGACACGCTGTATAACGCGGGCCGGGGGGACACGCTGTATAACACGGGCCGGGGGGACACGCTGTATAACACGGGCCGGGGGGACACGCTGTATAACACGGGCCGGGGGGACACGCTGTATAACACGGGCCGGGGGGACACGCTGTATAACACGGGCCGGGGGGACACGCTGTATAACACGGGCCGGGGGGACACGCTGTATAACACGGGCCGGGGTGACACGCTGTATAACACGGGCCGGGGGGACACGCTGTATAACACGGGCCGGGGGGACACGCTGTATAACAGGGGACGGGGGGACACGCTGTATAACGGGGGCCGGGGGGACACGCTGTATAACGCGGGCCGGGGGGACGCTGTATAACACGGGCCGGGGGGACACGCTGTATAACACGGGCCGGGGGGACACGCTGTATAACGCGGGCCGGGGGGACACGCTGTATAACGCGGGCCGGGGGGACACGCTGTATAACACGGGCCGGGGGGACACGCTGTATAACACGGGCCGGGGGGACACGCTGTATAACACGGGCCGGGGGGACACGCTGTATAACACGGGCCGGGGGGACACGCTGTATAACGCGGGCCGGGGGGACACGCTGTATAACAGGGGACGGGGGGACACGCTGTATAACGGGGGCCGGGGGGACACGCTGTATAACACGGGCCGGGGGGACACGCTGTATAACGCGGGCCGGGGGGACACGCTGTATAACACGGGCCGGGGGGACACGCTGTATAACACGGGCCGGGGGGACACGCTGTATAACACGGGCCGGGGGGACACGCTGTATAACACGGGCCGGGGGGACACGCTGTATAACACGGGCCGGGGGGACACGCTGTATAACACGGGCCGGGGGGACACGCTGTATAACGCGGGCCGGGGGGACACGCTGTGTAACGCGGGCCGGGGGGACACGCTGTGTAACACGGGCCGGGGGGACACGCTGTATAACACGGGCCGGGGACACACGCTGTATAACACGGGACGGGGGGACACGCTGTATAACACGGGCCGGGGGGACACGCTGTATAACACGGGCCGGGGGGACACGCTGTATAACACGGGCCGGGGGGACACGCTGTATAACACGGGGCGGGGGGACACGCTGTATAACACGGGCCGGGGGGACACGCTGTATAACGCGGGCCGGGGGGACGCGCTGTATAACACGGGCCGGGGGGACACGCTGTATAACACGGGCCGGGGACACACGCTGTATAACACGGGCCGGGGGGACACGCTGTATAACACGGGCCGGGGGGACACGCTGTATAACACGGGCCGGGGGGACACGCTGTATAACACGGGCCGGGGGGACACGCTGTATAACACGGGCCGGGGGGACACGCTGTATAACACGGGCCGGGGGGACACGCTGTATAACACGGGCCGGGGGGACACGCTGTATAACACGGGCCGGGGGGACACGCTGTATAACACGGGCCGGGGGGACACGCTGTATAACGCGGGCCGGGGGGACACGCTGTATAACACGGGCCGGGGGGACACGCTGTATAACACGGGCCGGGGGGACACGCTGTATAACACGGGCCGGGGGGACACGCTGTATAACACGGGCCGGGGGGACACGCTGTATAACACGGGCCGGGGGGACACGCTGTATAACACGGGCCGGGGACACACTGTATAACGCGGGCCGGGGGGACACGCTGTATAACACGGGCCGGGGGGACACGCTGTATAACACGGGCCGGGGGGACACGCTGTATAACGCGGGCCGGGGGGACACGCTGTATAACACGGGACGGGGGGACACGCTGTATAACACGGGCCGGGGGGACACGCTGTATAACACGGGCCGGGGGGACACGCTGTATAACACGGGCCGGGGGGACACGCTGTATAACACGGGCCGGGGGGACACGCTGTATAACACGGGCCGGGGACACACTGTATAACGCGGGCCGGGGGGACACGCTGTATAACACGGGCCGGGGGGACACGCTGTATAACACGGGCCGGGGACACGCTGTATAACACGGGCCGGGGGGACACGCTGTATAACGCGGGCCGGGGGGACACGCTGTATAACACGGGCCGGGGACACACGCTGTATAACACGGGCCGGGGACACGCTGTATAACGGGGGCCGGGGGGACACGCTGTATAACACGGGCCGGGGGGACACGCTGTATAACACGGGCCGGGACACACACGCTGTATAACGGGGGCCGGGGGGACACGCTGTATAACACGGGCCGGGGGGACACGCTGTATAACACGGGCCGGGGGGACACGCTGTATAACACGGGCCGGGGGGACACGCTGTATAACACGGGCCGGGGGGACACGCTGTATAACACGGGCCGGGGGGACACGCTGTATAACACGGGCCGGGGGGACACGCTGTATAACGGGGGCCGGGGGGACACGCTGTATAACACGGGCCGGGGGGACACGCTGTATAACACGGGCCGGGGGGACACGCTGTATAACGCGGGCCGGGGGGACACGCTGTATAACGCGGCCCGGGGGGACACGCTGTATAACACGGGCCGGGGGGACACGCTGTATAACACGGGCCGGGGGGACACGCTGTATAACGCGGGCCGGGGGGACACGCTGTATAACACGGGCCGGGGGGACACGCTGTATAACACGGGCCGGGGGGACACGCTGTATAACACGGGCCGGGGGGACACGCTGTATAACACGGGCCGGGGGGACACGCTGTATAACACGGGCCGGGGGGACACGCTGTATAACGGGGGCCGGGGGGACACGCTGTATAACACGGGCCGGGGACACACTGTATAACGCGGGCCGGGGGGACACGCTGTATAACACGGGCCGGGGGGACACGCTGTATAACACGGGCCGGGGACACGCTGTATAACACGGGCCGGGGGGACACGCTGTATAACGCGGGCCGGGGGGACACGCTGTATAACACGGGCCGGGGACACACGCTGTATAACACGGGCCGGGGACACGCTGTATAACACGGGCCGGGGGGACACGCTGTATAACACGGGCCGGGGGGACACGCTGTATAACACGGGCCGGGGGGACACGCTGTATAACACGGGCCGGGGGGACACGCTGTATAACGCGGGCCGGGGAGACACGCTGTATAACACGGGCCGGGACACACACGCTGTATAACGGGGGCCGGGGGGACACGCTGTATAACACGGGCCGGGGGGACACGCTGTATAACACGGGCCGGGGGGACACGCTGTATAACGCGGGCCGGGGGGACACGCTGTATAACGCGGGCCGGGGGGACACGCTGTATAACACGGGCCGGGGGGACACGCTGTATAACACGGGCCGGGACACACACGCTGTATAACGGGGGCCGGGGGGACACGCTGTATAACGGGGGCCGGGGGGACACGCTGTATAACACGGGCCGGGGGGACACGCTGTATAACGGGGGCCGGGGGGACACGCTGTATAACACGGGCCGGGGGGACACGCTGTATAACACGGGCCGGGGGGACACGCTGTATAACGCGGGCCGGGGGGACACGCTGTATAACACGGGCCGGGTCACGCTGTATAACACGGGCCGGGGGGACACGCTGTATAACACGGGCCGGGGGGACACGCTGTATAACACGGGCCGGGGGGACACGCTGTATAACACGGGCCGGGGGGACACGCTGTATAACACGGGCCGGGGACACACTGTATAACGCGGGCCGGGGGGACACGCTGTATAACACGGGCCGGGGGGACACGCTGTATAACACGGGCCGGGGGGACACGCTGTATAACACGGGCCGGGGGGACACGCTGTATAACGCGGGCCGGGGGGACACGCTGTATAACACGGGCCGGGGGGACACGCTGTATAACACGGGCCGGGGGGACACGCTGTATAACACGGGCCGGGGGGACACGCTGTATAACACGGGCCGGGGACACGCTGTATAACGCGGGCCGGGGGGACACGCTGTATAACACGGGCCGGGGACACACTGTATAACGCGGGCCGGGGGGACACGCTGTATAACACGGGCCGGGGGGACACGCTGTATAACACGGGCCGGGGGGACACGCTGTATAACGCGGGCCGGGGGGACACGCTGTATAACACGGGCCGGGGGGACACGCTGTATAACACGGGACGGGGGGACACGCTGTATAACGGGGGCCGGGGGGACACGCTGTATAACACGGGCCGGGGGGACACGCTGTATAACACGGGCCGGGGGGACACGCTGTATAACACGGGCCGGGGGGACACGCTGTATAACGCGGGCCGGGGGGACACGCTGTATAACACGGGCCGGGGGGACACGCTGTATAACACGGGCCGGGGGGACACGCTGTATAACACGGGCCGGGGGGACACGCTGTATAACACGGGCCGGGGGGACACGCTGTATAACACGGGCCGGGGGGACACGCTGTATAACACGGGCCGGGGGGACACGCTGTATAACACGGGCCGGGGGGACACTGTATAACGCGGGCCGGGGGGACACGCTGTATAACACGGGCCGGGGGGACACGCTGTATAACACGGGCCGGGGACACGCTGTATAACACGGGCCGGGGGGACACGCTGTATAACGCGGGCCGGGGGGACACGCTGTATAACACGGGCCGGGGACACACGCTGTATAACACGGGCCGGGGACACGCTGTATAACGGGGGCCGGGGGGACACGCTGTATAACACGGGCCGGGGGGACACGCTGTATAACGCGGGCCGGGGGGACACGCTGTATAACACGGGCCGGGGGGACACGCTGTATAACACGGGCCGGGACACACACGCTGTATAACGGGGGCCGGGGGGACACGCTGTATAACACGGGCCGGGGGGACGCGCTGTATAACACGGGCCGGGTCACACACGCTGTATAACGGGGGCCGGGGGGACACGCTGTATAACACGGGACGGGGGGACACGCTGTATAACACGGGCCGGGGGGACACGCTGTATAACACGGGCCGGGACACACACGCTGTTTAACGGGGGCCGGGGGGACACGCTGTATAACACGGGCCGGGGGGACACGCTGTATAACACGGGCCGGGGGGACACGCTGTATAACACGGGCCGGGGGGACACGCTGTATAACGGGGGCCGGGGGGACACGCTGTATAACACGGGCCGGGGGGACACGCTGTATAACACGGGCCGGGGGGACACGCTGTATAACACGGGCCGGGGGGACACGCTGTATAACACGGGCCGGGGACACGCTGTATAACGCGGGCCGGGGGGACACGCTGTATAACACGGGCCGGGGGGACACGCTGTATAACACGGGCCGGGGGGACACGCTGTATAACACGGGCCGGGGGGACACGCTGTATAACACGGGCCGGGGGGACACGCTGTATAACACGGGCCGGGGGGACACGCTGTATAACACGGGCCGGGGGGACACGCTGTATAACACGGGCCGGGGGGACACGCTGTATAACACGGGCCTGGGGGACACGCTGTATAACGCGGGCCGGGGGGACACGCTGTATAACACGGGCCGGGGGGACACGCTGTATAACACGGGCCGGGGGGACACGCTGTATAACGGGGGCCGGGGGGACACGCTGTATAACGCGGGCCGGGGGGACACGCTGTATAACACGGGCCGGGGGGACACGCTGTATAACACGGGCCGGGGGGACACGCTGTATAACGCGGGCCGGGGGGACACGCTGTATAACGCGGGCCGGGGGGACACGCTGTATAACACGGGCCGGGGGGACACGCTGTATAACGGGGGCCGGGGGGACACGCTGTATAACGGGGGCCGGGGGGACACGCTGTATAACACGGGCCGGGGGGACACGCTGTATAACACGGGCCGGGGGGACACGCTGTATAACACGGGCCGGGGGGACACGCTGTATAACACGGGCCGGGGGGACACGCTGTATAACGCGGGCCGGGGGGACACGCTGTATAACACGGGCCGGGGGGACACGCTGTATAACGCGGGCCGGGGGGACACGCTGTATAACGCGGGCCGGGGGGACACGCTGTATAACACGGGCCGGGGGGACACGCTGTATAACGCGGGCCGGGGGGACACGCTGTATAACACGGGCCGGGGGGACACGCTGTATAACACGGGCCGGGGGGACACGCTGTATAACGCGGGCCGGGGGGACACGCTGTATAACGCGGGCCGGGGGGACACGCTGTATAACACGGGCCGGGGGGACACGCTGTATAACACGGGCCGGGGGGACACGCTGTATAACACGGGCCGGGGGGACACGCTGTATAACGCGGGCCGGGGGGACACGCTGTATAACGCGGGCCGGGGGGACACTCTGTATAACACGGGCTGGGGGGACACGCTGTATAACACGGGACGGGGGGACACGCTGTATAACACGGGCTGGGGGGACACGCTGTATAACACGGGACGGGGGGACACGCTGTATAACACGGGACGGGGGGACACGCTGTATAACACGGGCTGGGGGGACACGCTGTATAACACGGGACGGGGGGACACGCTGTATGTGATGCACAGTGACACTCTTATCTCTCTCACAGGGTCACCCGTTTATCGTCCAGTTTAATGATGGTAACACAGAGGTGGTTTCCATGTGGGTGTGCCGGGCGCTGGAGGAGCGACGGGCGCAGGATGGGCAGGAGTGAGCTGGCATCGCTGTGCACGCTCGGCGTGATTAACTCGGACCCGCGGTGCCTGCAATGCATTGACAGGATTAACCTCTTCACTGCTGGAGCAGCCAGCCATACCTCACGGAGTTGACTTGTATTTAGTGTGCACGGTGTCCTGCCGGTAACCGGACCTCCGTCACCAAACCAAAGAAGCCAAACACTGCAGGAAGAAGCCTCAGGACCGGGGGGAGGGCGGCCCGGACTGTTACATATTTACCCCCCCTCAGCACCGGGGACTTGCAATACATGGCAGAGAACTGTTACTATCCGCTCCAGCAAAGGGTTAAAGGACCCTTAGCTCGCCCGCACTGGGAGGTGGGCTCACTCACAAATTGGGGGGTGGGGGTCACTCACTCGGGGAGGACAGTCTCACAAATGGGGGGGGTCAGCAGTCGCACTCACTAGGGGAGGGCACCCTTGTGTTCCCCCGGAACCCCTGGTGTCGCATACACGCTGCAACGCCTTCTCTTCCCCGGCTGCTGTATCTGCAGTAGCCTTGTTGCTGGATGCACAGTGTGCTCTGTGCTGCGCGGTTGTTCCCTAGGCACAGATCCATGCAACGCGTTACTTCTGCTTTCTCTATTAAACAAACTTTTTTATATACACAAGTTACCTTGGCTTTCTGTTCTTTCACCTGATGTGTGTCGCGGAGCTTACGCTCAGTTAGACTTTCATGTCCAGGTGGTTCAACAAGCTATTGAACTGATCTCAAATTATAGTGCGTGCGTGCGTGCGTGCGTGTGTGTGTGTGATATAAACACACACAATATTAATATGATTTTACTAGAGCAACCAATGCATTATTAGTTTTTTCTTTTTATATCATATTAATGACAATAACAAAGGGGACAAGAAACATGCAAAGAAAGGCCAGAAGTTGATGAATCACATTGCATACGTTTTGTTTTCCCCCCTATAAATCCTTCTATTACTCAACAAAACCCCTCCATAATACACCTATTGCCCCATATAACCGCTCCCTAGAACTTCACCTAGTGCTCGGTATAACCTCTCCCTCTGTCTCCTCCAACTGCTCCATATAACTCCTCCTATTACACCATATAACTGCTCCCTATAACTCCTCCTATTACCTCATATCGCCGCCCCCTATAACTCCTATTACCCCATATAACTCCTCCTATTACCCCATATCGCCGCCCCCTATAACTCCTATTGTAACCAGCAAAAACATGACATTTATTTTTATTAATCAGTTGTGTGGTATTGGATAATACATACTGCATTTTAAAAAGAAAACACTATTAATGCCATTTTTTGACTTTTAATGTACTGAGCATCTTTTGGCTGCTATAGCAAACCGCCCAAAGCATAAACACAATTTATTTTAACAAGTCTAAAAACACAGCCAGGTACGTATTGCACTCTGATCTGCAGGTAAAAAATAGCGTTCCCGCTCTTAGGCGTGTGACACCCATCTGATCTGTAATTCACTCAGTCCTCCTCACGGCCCTTCCGCTTGTGATTTCGCCCTCGGTGCCCCACGAGGAACTTCCAGTTTGGGGTTTGGAATGGTGGGCCAGTGAGACCGGCAGCTCCGCGTAACGCCCCAAATCCTACTCATTTCATGGCAGCGCGTCACTTCATCAGGGAGATATCATACCCAGTGACACTGGCAGCTCCGCGTAACGCCCCAAATTCTATGCGTTTCGTGGCAGCGCGTCACTTCATCAGGGAGATATCATACCCAGTGACACTGGCAGCTCCGCGTAACGCCCCAAATCCTATGCGTTTCGTGGCAGCGCGTCACTTCATCAGGGAGATATCATACCAGTGACACTGGCAGCTCCGCGTAACGCCCCAAATTCTATGCGTTTCGTGGCAGCGCGTCACTTCATCAGGGAGATATCATACCCAGTGACACTGGCAGCTCCGCGTAACGCCCCAAATCCTATGCGTTTCGTGGCAGCTCGTCACTTCATCAGGGAGATATCATACCCAGTGACACTGGCAGCTCCGCGTAACGCCCCAAATCCTATGCGTTTCGTGGCAGCGCGTCACTTCATCAGGGAGATATCATACCCAGTGACACTGGCAGCTCCGCGTAACGCCCCAAATCCTATGCGTTTCGTGGCAGCGCGTCACTTCATCAGGGAGATATCATACCCAGTGACACTGGCAGCTCCGCGTAACGCCCCAAATCCTATGCGTTTCGTGGCAGCGCGTCACTTCATCAGGGAGATATCATACCCAGTGACACTGGCAGCTCCGCGTAACGCCCCAAATCCTATGCGTTTCGTGGCAGCGCGTCACTTCATCAGGGAGATATCATACCCAGTGAAACTGGCAGCTCCGCGTAACGCCCCAAATCCTATGCGTTTCGTGGCAGCGCGTCACTTCATCAGGGAGATATCATACCCAGTGAAACTGGCAGCTCCGCGTAACGCCCCAAATCCTATGCGTTTCGTGGCAGCGCGTCACTTCATCAGGGAGATATCATACCCAGTGACACCGGCAGCTCCACGTAACGCCCCAAATCCTATGCGTTTCGTGGCAGCGCGTCACTTCATCAGGGAGATAACATACCCAGTGTCTTCTTTTCTTTTCTTTTTTTTATAGTCCCATCAATTAATTTAAAAGGAACGAGTTCTAAAAGTTCACAGGGACTGCAGCCGCTAGAACAATTAGTACACACTGATCGGGTCTTGTAGTAGCATGAGGTTTGTTACAAAACTAATGTTAGATCATGAGAGGTTTCTACTAGATATAATCTCAGTGTTTTAAGCAAATGGGGTGTACTCGATCTATTACATTTGTTTATAACACCGGCCTAGACCATCACATACTAATGTGTTTCAATATATACACATTTATGTGTTGCTATGCAATCTGAGTTATAACATACTGTAGGATTGTACACCATCCAATAACACCATTATGTATGTATGTATATATATATATATATATATATATATATATATATATATATATATATATATAGCTCTATTCATCTTCATTTTAAACAATGTCAAGTTTGAAGTTTTAGTTCCATATCATTCCAGAGGTTGTAGTTCACCCCCAGGGGATTTCTTTTTCTAAGTACACCAGCGCACTTCTCCATACTGTTATAGTCGCACCCGATCAGGGAAACGGGTACCATATATTCCCAATAATCAAGAATTACCATTTTAAAATAATATACCAATTACAGGTGAAACACACCTTCAAGAAATTCAATGATTGAGATATAGGGAATACATTACTACCAATATAGACATTTTACTAATTATATATATATATATATATATATATATATATATATATATATATATATATATATATATATATATATAAATAATAGTAAAATGTCTATATATATATCAAATGGAAATATTACTGTATGCTCATTTGCATATATATATATACGTGCATATGTATTATACACATACATACACAAAATCCTTATGACTATGTATAATTTTATACAGATGTACCCAATGTTTGTATCAAAAGGATTAAGAGTAATAAACTGTAACCTTAATAATGAATAAATATCAGAACAGCAATATATGCAGCAGAATGTGTCTGCCAAAGAGGCATCTTGGAATAAAGTCGTAGGCAGGATTGTCTAATTCTTTGTCCATATACTGCAGACCCACATCTAAGGCCAGTTTGGTTATAAATGTGGCCCTTTTTGAAGTGATGTTTGAGGGAGACGAGGGAAGATTGTCTGTGCAGACTCCGGGATACTCGGGCGCTGAGCACCTGGAGATTTGAAATGACTCTGCCTGACATCTGGGCACACACGTTCTGCTCGGGATGTGACATCTGTCTTGTTTGGAAGTTTACAGGTCACATGGGGACTCACAAACTTTGTCTTTTTTGGTTTAATTTCAGAGCAGTGAGTCATCACCGGCAGCACGACACACTGCTGTGCACACGCGTGTATCACAACACACTGCTCTGCACGTGTGTATCACAACACACTAATCTGCACATGCGTGTATCAACGCACACTGTTCGACACACACTGCTCTGCACACTCGTGTATCACAACAGACTGCTCTGCACAAGCGTGTATCACAACACACTGCTCTGCACACTCGTGTATACCGACACACTGCTCTGCACATGCGTGTATCACGACACTGCTTTGCATACTTGTGTATCATAACATACTGCTCTGCACACGCGTGTATCACAACGCACACTTGTGTATCATGACACACACTGCTCTGCAAATGCGTGTATCATGCCATACTGCTCTACACATTCGTGTATCACGACACACACTGCTCTGCACACTCGTGTATCATGACACACACTGCTCTGCACATGCATGTATCACGACACATACTGCTCGGCACACTCGTATATCATGACACACACTGCTCTGCACACTCGTGTATCACGACACACACTGCTTTGCGCACTCGTGTATCACGACACATACTGCTCGGCACACTCGTATATCATGACACACACTGCTCTGCACACTCGTGTATCACGACACACTGCTCTGCACACTCGTGTATCATGCCATACTGCTCTACACACTCGTGTATCACGACACACACTGCTCTGCACACTCGTGTATCATGCCATACTGCTCTACACACTCGTGTATCACGACACACACTGCTCTGCACACTCGTTTATCATGCCATACTGCTCTACACATGCGTGTATCACGACACACTGCTCTGCACATGCGTGTATCACGACACACACTGCTCTGCACACTCGTGTATCACGACACACACACACACACACTGCTCTGCACAGAGCAGGCACATTACTATGCACAGAGAAGGCCCCTGCTGCATTATTAGACATGTCTACCAGTAGGACGACTTGTTCTGCGCCGTGGAATAGGTTGGTGCCTTCTAAATAGATGTTAACAATTATATGAAGTATGAGATTTGGAGCTAAATGTTTCATAAAGTCCAAGGCAGCCCTGACCCCGAGCTGCGTCCTTTACCCGGAGACATGCAGTGATTGAGCGGTCGCTTCATTCCAGCTGGAGATGTGACACAGTTTGAGAGTGCATTAAAGGAACAATTTATAGGGGTCGGTTTACTGGCGATATACCCCCCTCTGCAGCGGCCTCTCCACAGGGGTCAAGGTTTACAAGCCTGTTTGGCCCAAGAGGTTTAAATGGAAATAAGTGGCTGGTGAACTAAGAGAGAATGACATAAAGGTACAAGTGTCACAGCTTCCAAAGCTGGCACAGCGGGGGATACAGAACACGGTGAGTCCCACGATTTTAATGCAAACATTTGGTACATAGAACATTCACATGAGCACATAGGTCCTGACCCCTCGTCCCCCAGGTATCTGTGCCCTCCCTTTGTTACTTTGTGTTCCTCTTGATTTCTTTATCTCCCCCCTCCCCCCATCTCATTTAACCCAAATGTAGTGCATGTAATGTCCCAGTTAACTGGATGACTTAATTGCTCCCCCTGCCTCATTTTCTCTCACTCCCTGAGAGCTGTTTTAACCTAATCAATAAAGTCTTGTCTATCGATCGTGTAAATTTCATTTTGCAACATCACTTACAAGCAAACAGCTTCACAATTGATAGAAATTAGGCAGATTTAGAGCTGCTCCAGTGAGCTGGAGAGATTGTTCTGTTTAACAAGATCTGAATCTGCTCCCAGCTCAGGGTGCTTGTATTCTCTGTCAAGACAAAGGAACTGACCCCGGAATATTCTCGGACCCTTTTATACAGCTGTGTGGGGGGATTCTGCACCTGTGCGTTACATGCCAAGGGGAAACGATGCTTTATTCCTGGGTACACTGGCTATTTCTTGGCAACCAATGGCTACAAAACTGATACATAATGTAACATTGCCATCACCAGAACACCTCCCCTACTGTCTCTGAGTTCTCCCTATTTACCACTTAGATTGTAAGCTCTTCGGGGCAGGGACTTCTTTTCCTATGGTTTTGTCTGAAGCGATTATTCCCATTGTGTTATAATATTATGTCACGTGTATTGTACAGCGCTATGTACCTGGATGGCGCTATATAAAGATATATATATATATATACACATACCCAATATTCTTCTCAGACTGGACAGGCTCTGAACGCCTTGGTTAGATCATTCCATTTCGTACATGGGCAGGGGGTTTCTCCGCCTGCACTAACTAATCTAAAGCAGGGGTGGGCAACTCCAGTCCTCAAGCCCCTCCCCCCCCCAACAGGTCTGGTTTTCAGGATATCCCTGCTTCAGACTGAGCCTCTGATCGAGCCACCTGCGCTGAAGCTGGGATATCCTGAAAATATGACCTGTTGAGGGGGGCTTGGGGACTGGAGTTAAGGACCCCCGATCTAAAGTATTAACGTGTTGATCTGCAGAAAAACCTCCCCCTATAAACAAAACTGTCATCAGAGTCGCCCAGCTGCAGAAAGTCCTTCTGATTTATCAGAGGAAAATGATGTTAAGTGTTATCTTTTATTCTCTCTATGCTGGAGGGTCCCCAGTCATCCAGACTTGTGCTTATCTGTAGGAACATCTACCCTAAGGCTTCCTAATTATAGGCAGTGATTAGTTAGGGACAGTTGGATTCTTTTTGGGGGGATTGTGAGAGGAGATTCACTCAGACAGAAGATTTCCAATATCTTATTATAGAAGTGAGGGGAAGGCCCCTGAGACTTGTCACACCAGGTAAACAGCCTGACATGAAACATACACAGGTAAACAGCCTGACATGAAACATACACAGGGAGCTCGTGGTTATTGATATTTTTGGTTTCAGTTATACAACATGACAAACAGCGTTATTATAACACACAGTTATACAACATGACAAACAGTGTTATTATAACACACCGTTATCAGAACAAAACAGCTGCAGCAGTCCCACCTGCCACCGTGACGCACCTGTACCTCACCCTGACCCACCCGTACCTCACCCTGACCCATCCGTACCTCACCCTGACCCATCCGTACCTCACCCTGACCCATCCGTACCTCACCCTGACCCATCCGTACCTCACCCTGACCCATCCGTACCTCACCCTGACCCATCCGTACCTCACCCTGCCCATCCGTACCTCACCCTGACCCATCTGTACCTCACCCTGACCCATCCGTACCTCACCCTGACCCATCCGTACCTCACCCTGACGCACCTGTACCGCACCCTGACCCATCCGTACCTCACCCTGACGCACCTGTACCTCACCCTGACGCACCTGTACCTCACCCTGACCCATCCGTACCTCACCCTGACCCATCCGTACCTCACCCTGACCCATCCGTACCTCACCCTGACCCACCTGTACCTCACCCTGACCCATCCGTACCTCACCCTGACCCACCTGTACCTCACCCTGACCCACCTGTACCTCACCCTGACCCACCTGTACCTCACCCTGACCCACCTGTACCTCACCCTGACCCACCTGTACCTCACCCTGACCCACCTGTACCTCACCCTGACCCACCTGTACCTCACCCTGACCCACCTGTACCTCACCCTGACCCATCCGTACCTCACCCTGACCCACCTGTACCTCACCCTGACCCACCTGTACCTCACCCTGACCCACCTGTACCTCACCCTGACCCACCTGTACCTCACCCTGACCCACCTGTACCTCACCCTGACCCACCTGTACCTCACCCTGCTAGCAAAACGTACAGAGTAACCGCAGGGCCCTGAGGGGAAGTCATGGGAAGGATTATACACCCAGAGCTAAAAGTCTGAGCTGGATCCCTCCATGCACTTCTCCAGGTGTCACTCCCCCGAGCCCCCCGGGGGTCCCCTGCCTCTCTGACACATTGTGTGATGACAGCAAGGCAGGGGAAGGGTAAAAATGTGAGACGAGTTCTTTGCAATCTCACCTGCAGGACTAGGAATCGTGACTGTGCTCTGTGTACAGTGAGGGCTCTATGTACAGTGAGGGCTCTGTGTACAGTGTGCTCTGTGTACAGTGAGGGCTCTGTGTACAGTGCGTGGCTGTAACACGCAAGGAGCTCTCTCCAAGGTGCTGAAACCTTCACCTCCAGCACAATGCTGCTTCCCGCCCACCCCAGGTCATCAACTCATTGATGACTGGACTGAGAATATAACTGGCCTCTTCCCTGCTATGAGTCCTACAATTAAACCACCCTGGCACCGATGGGGTTAATCAGCGAATTAAAGTGTTATTCTCTTCTGTATCGCATTAGGAAAATGTAACAGTATTATTGTGCTATTACTAATAAATATTATTATTATTATTATTATTATTATTATTATTATTGTGTGGGGAACACAAGAGAAGAAAGGTGGGACTTTGAGCCCCAGGTTTCCTATATAACATTAGACAAGAGGAACCCAGCCAGGCGAAATATAAACTCACACTCTCCCTGGGAGGGGGTTTACCTGATGATCACATAACTCCTGCAGTGCCTGCCCTTATCATCACCTCACAGGATGGATAATCCAGATGAAATCACAGGGGTTGACCCGGTTCCGACTCCCACAGTGTGAGTCTGGGAGTCAATCCCCCTCAATCTCTGACCTCTGCTGAGACATCAAAGTTGATTAGTAGGATCAGATCAGACACAGTGAGCCGGGAAAGCCCCCCTCCCCTCCTCCCCCCCCCCTTCTCCCCTCCTCCCCCCCTTCTCCCCTCCTCCCCCCCCTTCTCCCCTCCTCCCCCCCTTCTCCCCTCCTCCCCCCCTTCTCCCGCCCTCCCCTCCCCTCCCCTCTCTCCTCTCCCCCTCCTCCCCCCCGCATTCTTTTATCAGTGTCCAGTAATTAAAATGTCACCGTTTAATTATCTCCCCGCGCTGATCCTCTTGCAACAATCTTTTCCTAATAAAGGGTCCAATCGAAATGCTATTTTCCTGCAGAGAGAGAGCGTGAGGCCGGGAGAGGATCTGTGAGTGAGGAGGATCAATAGGGAGCAGCATTGATTTACCTGTAAAGGGGGATTTATTGGGGTCAGGATTTTATATGCTGCTGATACAAACTGTTAAATGGAGAACATTCATTTTCAATAGGAGCGT
Organism: Ascaphus truei; assembly: GCF_040206685.1. Lineage (NCBI taxonomy): Eukaryota > Metazoa > Chordata > Amphibia > Anura > Ascaphidae > Ascaphus > Ascaphus truei. The sequence continues at coordinate 9,264,037 of NC_134500.1, forward strand.
TTATTAAAGTTCTCTGCTGAATGAGACTGAGCTGATGGATGTGACAGTCTCCCCGGGCGCTGGGAGGAGGGTTCTGTGCTTTTTATATGACACGGATCTGTAAGTTTTAACCAGGGGAATGAGACGCCAGGTCTGGTGCAAAAAGGAAAGTGCAGGGGATGTTTTATCTTTCTGGGGGCCTTTAAATGTTTGGGAAATAGATGTTGGAAACGCAATCCTTCCCCCCCTACCCCCCCCCCCCCCCCCCCCCCCCCCCACACACACACACGCTGCGGTGTTATCCCCTGCAGAAATAACAGCCACTTACATGGAGTTTATCGCTGTTTCTTTTAGAGCAAGGTGGGAAATAGTAAGCAAAATCAGCAAAGTGTGAGGGAGAGGGGCATGGAGAGGGGGTGCCAGGGAGAGCGGGGTCATGGAGAGGGGGTGCCAGGGAGGAGGGGTGCCAGGGAGAGCGGGGTCATGGAGAGGGGGTGCCAGGGAGAGCGGGGTCATGGAGAGGGGGTGCAAGGGAGGGGGGGGGGGGTGCCAGGGAGAGGGAATGCTAAGGAGGGGGGGGGGGGGGGGGCAGCAGCAAAGTGCCAGGGAGGTAGCAGTGTGAATATACCTTATACCTAATATAAGAGGCCAGATCATTCCAACCCCACAGATATACTAGCAGATGGTGACACTTACACACTGTGTGTGTGTGTGTGTGTGTGTGTGTGTGTGTGTGTGTGTGTGTGTGTGTGTGTGTGTGTGTGTGTGTGTGTGTGTGTGTGTGTGTGTGTATATAGAGGTATAGAGGTATCAGTACCGTGTTTCGAAAGCTCGCACAAATAAAAGCATTTCGTTAGCCACAGAACGGTATCATCTATTTATTTTTTGATTATATATATATATATAAACAGATATTATATATAATATGTATTATAGATATATTACATATGGGTGTGGGTGTATATATACACAGATAGATCTATCATCAATCTATTACACATATGTATGCGGGTGGGTGTTGGTATGTGTGTATAATATGTATATTATACATATATATTGTTCTATATGACATATGTATGGGGGTGCTTAGTGTATCTGTGTAGTAATAGTTATATGTATGTGTAGTTACAGTGCTGGGGGGGGGGGGGGAGGTAAGAAGCATCTCTACATTCTTGTTTCCAATCTTACAATTCGATTTTATTGAGAAATGTTCCCTTTGTGTTTCTAGAACAGATATTGTATAAACCTTCCTGTAATAAGGTGTGCCCCGATATCTATCACGTGTGCAATTTACTAACAGAACCACGTCCATACTGTCTATAATAATGATTCCTGAGATATATATATATATATATATATATATATATATATATATATATATATATATATATATATATATATATATATATATATATATATATATATATATATATATATATATATATATATATATATATATATATATATATATATATATATATATATATATATATATATATATATATATATATATATAGTGCATACATGGTAAGTTCCTGTGGGCAGTGACATGTATATCGGCGCACTGATAATATATGAATACGATGTGTATATTAGCACGTTTCTCTGTATACCGGTATAATAATAAGACACTTGCAGGGTCCTCCCTCTTCATTAATAAGCTGCCATAATATTGAGCTCAGTAAATCAGGCAGCACTATTAAGCCTGGCACTTTTGTTACATGGAGAGGAAACCCCTGTGCTTGACCCCACAGCCCTGACAGATAAATAATTCGCTCTCTTTAATTATTAAATGCCGATTTTTGCTGCTAATCTCCCATTTTGTAACAAAGAGAAGGTCAGAGGCTCCTCCCCAGCCGATGAGAGACAGATCCTATAACTCACCCTGTGCCTCTGCATGTCCCCGGGACAGGATCTGTCAGAGATGAATGGCCCATACTCACAGGGACAATCTCTCTGGTAAACTGTTTGTTTAAACCCTTTAGCGACAAAGACTCGCAACGCGGTGCAAAATAAACGGGATCGGGAAATAAAGAAGAAAATGTGAAGCTGGAATTTCACAAGAACTGATTGGGACTAAAACATTTTCCACATGCAATACTTCTCACATGCAATACTCCCCACATGCAATACTTCTCACATGCAATACTCCCCACATGCAATACTTCTCACATGCAATACTCCCCACATGCAATACTTCTCACATGCAATACTCCCCACATGCAATACTTCTCACATGCAATACTCCCCACATGCAATACTTCTCACATGCAATACTCCCCACATGCAATACTTCTCACATGCAATACTCCCTACATGCAATACTTCTCACATGCAATACTCCCCACATGCAATACTTCTCACATGCAATACTCCCCACATGCAAGACTTCTCACATGCAATACTCCCCACATGCAATACTTCTCACATGCAATACTCCCCACATGCAATACTTCTCACATGCAATACTTCTCACATGCAATACTCCCCACATGCAATACTCCCCACATGCAATACTCCCCACATGCAATACTCCCCACATGCAATACTCCCCACATGCAATACTCCCCACATGCAATACTTCTCACATGCAATACTCCCCACATGCAATACTCCCCACATGCAATACTTCTCACATGCAATACTTCTCACATGCAATACTTCTCACATGCAATACTTCTCACATGCAATACTTCTCACATGCAATACTCCCCACGTGCAATACTTCTCACGTGCAATACTCCCCACATGCAATACTTCTCACATGCAATACTCCCCACATGCAATACTTCTCACATGCAATACTTCTCACATGCAATACTCCCCACATGCAATACTCCCCACATGCAATACTCCCCACATGCAATACTCCCCACATGCAATACTTCACACATGCAATACTTCTCACATGCAATACTTCTCACATGCAATACTTCTCACATGCAATACTTCTCACATGCAATACTTCCCACATGCAATACTTCTCACATGCAAGACTTCTCACATGCAAGACTTCTCACATGCAATACTTCTCACATGCAATACTTCTCACATGCAATACTTCTCACATGCAAGACTTCTCACATGCAAGACTTCTCACATGCAAGACTTCTCACATGCAAGACTTCTCACGTGCAATACTCCCCACGTGCAATACTTCTCACATGCAATACTTTTCACATGCAATACTTTTCACATGCAATACTCCCCACATGCAATACTTCTCACATGCAATACTTCTCACATGCAATACTTCTCACATGCAAGACCTCTCACATGCAAGACTTCTCACATGCAAGACTTCTCACATGCAATACTTCTCACATGCAATACTTCCCACATGAAATACTTCCCACATGCAATACTTCCCACATGCAATACTTCCCACATGCAATACTTCCCACATGCAATACTTCTCACATGCAATACTTCTCACATGCAAGACTTCTCACATGCAAGACTTCTCACATGCAAGACTTCTCACATGCAAGACTTCTCACATGCAATACATCTCACATGCAATACTTCTCACATGCAATACTTCTCACATGCAATAATTCTCACATGCAATAATTCCCACATGCAATACTCCCCACATGAAATACTTCCCACATGAAATACTCCCCACATGCAATACTCCCCACATGCAAGACTTCTCACATGCAATACTTCTCACATGCAATACTTCTCACATGCAATAATTCTCACATGCAATACTTCTCACATGCAATAATTGTCACGTGCAATACTTCTCACGTGCAATACTTCTCACATGCAATACTTCTCACATGCAATACTTCCCATATAAAATACTTCCCATATAAAATACTTCCCATATAAAATACTTCTCACCCGACCTCGGATTCTGCTGTTCATTTCTCTCCGGAGTTTCTGATGTTGATGTAAGATTAGTTTCACCGCCCCAGATAATGTCGGGTAACCTGTTTTATTCGTCCCGGAATCTCAGTCCTGGTTTTCAAACAATAACTGAGCTATTACCGTGACGTCCGCTTAACCCCTCACAGTCCATTTAAAAGACCCTCTGTTTAAAATCACAAACCCACAGCTTGGTTTCCTGTGTAAAGAGACAGAAAGGACCCTCTTATTCGGAATTATATAGAAGGACAGAGGCAGAGAACATACAATTACTTTCAGGGAGAAACCTACAAAATAACCTATGTATTCTAAGACCAATATGGCACAATATCAAATGAACATAGAATCAAGAACACGAGTATCAATAAGAATACGAATTAAACAATGTAGTAATGATTACACGATTATTACTTGTATTACATTATTACACTATTATTAGGAGTGGTATTGTTATTATTTTCAACATGATTAAATCTTGTATCTACATTATTGTATTGTTGTCATTCTAACTGGTAACAATAATTGTCCTCTCTCTCCCCCCCCCCCCCCCCCCACAAACCTGAATCCCCCCTCCCAGGTTGGTGATATGGAAACAGGTGCATTGGAATGAAGGATATTCTATTTAAACACAACCCCCAGAGCACCGGTAACCCCCAAGAGCACAGGTAACCCCCAAGAGCACAGGTAACCCCCCAGAGCACATGTAACCCCCCAGAGCACATGTAACCCCCCCAGAGCACAGGTAACCCGCAGAACACAGGTAACCGCCAGAGCACATGTAACCCC
>NC_134500.1:9273677-9394524 GCF_040206685.1 Ascaphus truei
TCAGGGTGCTGAATGGTACAAACGGGAGAGGGGGGTCAGGGTGCTGAATGGTACAAACGGGAGAGGGGGTCAGGGTGCTGAATGGTACAAACGGGACAGGGGTCAGGGTGCTGAATGGTACAAACGGGAGAGGGGGTCAGGGTGCTGAATGGTACAAACGGGACAGGGGTCAGGGTGCTGAATGGTACTAACGGGGGAGGGGGGTCAGGGTGCTGAATGGTACAAACGGGACAGGGGTCAGGGTGCTGAATGGTACAAACGGGACAGGGGGTCAGGGTGCTGAATGATGTACACTTTGCGCCCTTAGAGCCTGACACACACATGGAGATAGAAAGGTGTTTGCGTGACATCTCTGTGACCCTGGGGAGCTGCCTATGTCGGGATAATTGCGGATCCCTTACCGTGGGGACAGTGTGGGTGACACAGGCACTAATGACAGGAGTTGACTTCCCACTTGAGTTGGATAAAAGGGAAGAGCAGACAATGCCGGGGCAGATGGGGTCCTGAGCTCGGTACATGGGGGGTTTGTGGGGGCTGTAGGGTCGCAGAGGGCACATGTGGGGCTCTCAGACCCCACAATGAGCCTCCCTATTAATTTGCTCACAAGGACCCCGAGCAGAGAGCACTTCAGGGAGATCTCCGGTGGGTTTCCCCAACCTAATGAGAAACCTCTTGTTGTGTCTGATCCAACATATGTGACAGAATAAACCGCTCAGCTCCTAACAGGGACTTTAATATCATATAGAGATAGATAGATTTCTTGTTACACTTAAATGGTTTTGTTAAATATGAAATGAATGCGCATTTGTCGATTAAAGCTCATATCTTCAGAGACAGAAAGGATTATATACACACACACTTTTGTGTGTAAAAAAAAATATATATATATATATCCATATACACGTACGTACATATATATATATGCACACACACACACAGAATATAAAGATATTAAAATAAAGAGTATATATATATACTTTTATATATATATAAAATCTCGTATAATTTAATTTATTAATTAACCATATTAATTAAAACAATTAATTATTAGATATAGCGATATATTAGTTAACATAGAGCATGCATTCATTATATTAATTACACATATTACATTTTATATATGAGGTTACTGCACAGAAACAAAGCTGTATGCGGATATATATATCTATACACACACACACACACACACACACATATATACATATATATATATACATATATATATATATATATATATATATATATATATATATATATATATATATATATATATATATATATATATATATATATATATATATATATATATATATATATATGTGTGTGTGTATCCGCATACAGCTTTGTTTCTGTGCAGTAACCTCCGGGCTGAGTCTCACCTGTGAGGAGAAATCGCACATGGGAACATTATTAAATCGCTTCTGTGACTATAAACCCGGAGAAGTGTCTGCCCCGGAGAAGCAGCCGCAGATTTACAGGGGCCAGTCTCTGGCACAGTGCTGGGAGTATATAATTCATGCCCTGGTCCCGCAGTGACCTCCTTATTATTTAACAATTGCAGAATAATCACAGGGAGAAAGTGGATCTATTTCATGGAGACAAGAGCAGGTCCCGGCTGGGGACCCTACAGTTTATGGGATCGCTTAGTCTGGAGATAGCATCACACACAGGGATAGGGCTCTGTGTTATAGGGCAGAGTCTCCCCTGAGGGGTGCTGCTGACTGGGTGTTTAGGGGACAAGGGAACCCCACAAATTCCCCTGCTAATCCCCACAAATCCTTTGCAGAGGTACCCTGCTACATCCCCCAATATCTTTCCCCTTCTGCAGCTGCATTGAGATGAGCCTCTATACAACTGCAGGGTTACTTCAAATGTGCCCCACTGTTTGTTTAATATTATACAGGACTTCGCAGCGGTATACTGTACAGATAATATAATATATATATAAGAGAATACAAAATAAAGCAACAACAAAAAATTGCGTGAAATTGAAATAGCAGAAAAAGAACGAAATTAAAAAAATTAAAAAACATTTTGTAAAAAAAATTATTAAAAATAGATGTGACATTTCGCAGCTTTGTTTGTAAGTGACCCAAATACTTGTCCTTACACTGTGTCCTCGGGTCCCCTGCTGAAATGGCAGGGGACTTCAGGGATCACTCAGCTGGGTAACAATGGGAGAGAAAGTGACAGTCTCAGGGGTGTGAGGACCCTCGTGTCGCCTCCTGTGACTCCTTCCTGGGCCATTCCCCTGCCTGACAGAATTTGGACACAATGACTTCTGTGGTCGCCCTTAAATAATTAAAAGGCGAGGAATAATTACAGAATAAGATTGTAATTATTGGAATTGAAGACGCGGGGCGGCTGCTCTGAAAGATGAAACCCAAAGTGGCATCAGGTTCCTTTTATTATTCGGGGGCTCAGTAAATGTGACATGCAGAGCTAAGGATCTGTGACAGTCTGCAAAGGACATGGCCCTGAGTCTGAACCCCGGGGGGTGGGTGGGGGCTGTTAGAGGAAGGCCTTTAAATCATCACAGGACATCCCCATATCTCAGCTGCGGAGACATCACGATAAAGCGACTTATATACAGGACACCAGAAATGAGAAAGAAAGATGTTATATTCTATCCAGCGAAATGACCAGGCTGTCTTAATGTGTATCACACTAATTGGGACTCCAATTGTTACCGATTATTTTTGCAACATGAATTCGACCTTTTAAAGCCCCCATTATTCCTAATTTATTAAGAAAATAAGCAGATTTCCCTGAGATTGCCTTTAGTGAATTACCCCATTTATCTGGATAATATAGCAATGATTTTAGACCAAACTTCCCCCCGAGTCCCCAATAATGAGATTCTCCTTCTGATTGTAACACAAAGAAATAGAGAAAAGGGGATTTATTTGTAAGAAAAATTAATAAAAAAAACTGGGTGTGTGCAGGTCTCACACATGATTAAAAAAACAACCCACAAAATAATTAAAAAACAAACACTAAAACCGATCTGAGGAGAAGACATAGAATGTGGTCACATTCCCATCATAACGCAGCATACATGTAATATGTGACTAATATGTGACATGTGTTACTGTGGCAGCAGTTCTGGCTGAATGAGAGACTGTTTAACAGAAGTGAGAGCCCGGGGCTGTATTCTGACCGGTATTAACTTCTGTTTGATTAGTGTAATTGTTCAAATTTACTCCGGACAGTATGATTAATTACAGTTTAATTAACGTGTCCATTAAGAGCACTTAATGCCACAATGTTTTATAAAACGCCCCGGGCTGCAGGCTTATGAAAACATGAGGTTGGTCTTGAAATTGCTGGAGGATTTTGTGGGGTATTTGGGGGGGCAATATTCTGCTTTGTTTGCAGGAAAAGTAAATATCTGGGAGATGTGTATATGGGATTCTGACATCTCAACAAAGGGAATTCATGCTGCAAATACATTTAATTACACGCTTATCAAACATCACATGTGTACATGTGTAACTGCATCCTGGTGCTTATATTCACATAACTTTAGCATTCGTTGTATTTCCAATAACAGGCCACAGTTTCGGGTTTTGCTGATATCTCTGTAATCTGCAGATAATATTCCAGGGATCCCCAAATCTCTAAAGAATTGCACAAATTAAAATAAAAAAAGATTTATTTTCTTATGATCTTCAACAAACATTGAACGTGTTGGGGAATCAATTATAACCGCTAATAAAGCTCGCCCCAGTGCCAGCGCTGTGTATGGATTCAGGGCAGTGCCAGGCGTTAGGGAGGAGGTAACTGAGGAGGTGCCGCAGCTCTGGGGATGGTTATTGATCATCTTATAAATAGTTAATGCAAACAAGATTGTGTTACAGTTTCTCAGAGTATTGCCCAAATCTATCAGTGTTTAACGCAGGCTGAGAGGAGCACACAGTGATGTGTGTGTGTGTGTGTGTGTGTATGTGTGTGTGTGTTTGTGTATGTGAGGGCACTCTGGGCTGTGTGTGTGTGACAGAGGGTGCACCGGGCTGTGCGTGTGAAAGGGCACACCGGGTTGTTAGAATATGTAAGGGCACACCGGTGTGTGTGTGTGTGTGTGTGTGTGTGTGTGTGTGTGTGTGTGTGTGTGTGTGTGTGTGTGTCTGTGTATGTGTCTCCTGGTTATTAGGTGATACTCTGGGACAAGCCGCTGCAGAATTTCTTGGCATCTTTACCTTAAACAAGATTATTTATTTGGCCTCATCCTTATACAGAATAAACCCTTTATTCCCACATATTAATTCTACCCCCCCCCCCCCTAATTCTAGAATTACATCTTCCATTTGTAGGAATGGGAAACTTTCCTATGGCCGGTGTCATTGTGTAATGTGTGTGTTTGTGTATCTGTAATGTGTGTGTATATCTGCAATGTGTAACTTGTGTGTGTGTGTGTGTTGTGTTTGTATTTATTCCTATTTTGTTAAAGTGATCTCCTGCCCCAGTTCTTACCCCTGCCCCACCACAACTCCCCCCCCCCCTTAGACCTGCCCCATGCCTGAAACCAGTCGCTGTTATGTCTGTCCCTTCGCCCCCATGTCGCAGACAGACCCGGGAAATACATATCGAACCCTCTTATGTTAAACAAGCAATTAATTAGGAATAATTATTATCATCATGATCACTCTTCTCGCACACACAAGATTTAAAGGGTCCCACGCCACTACCTCTCTCACACACACCGTGCATCTTCCACAGAACATCCCATAAATACATATATAACCTCCACCCCACGTCTTGCAGGGTGCAGCCCCTCAGGGTGGGGGGGGGGGGTCTGATCTAGGAAGGGGGGTGGGGGGCACAGGTGATAACCAGTTACAGGTGTATCCTCCCCCCCCCCCCCCACTTACCTCCTCGGATTTTCTGCTTATCTGACTCTTTCCTCCCCTAAGATATCCCACCTTGTTATTTATCTCCCTGATGACAGAAGCCCACCCTGCTGGGGGGAGAGCTGGGCACAGGGTGGCGGGCGAGCCCACCCCGCAGCCGGCAGGCAAGCGGTTAATGTGTAAATATGTGAGCGCTAAGTGGGAGTTGCCTTATTATTGGGGCTGTCGCTGGATCAATGTGCAACTAAAGAACCAGGACATCTCCGAGCGGTCAGCAGGACACCGGGAGCTCGGGACCCGTCTCCCCGACACCCCCTACACATACCGGGGACCCCTCAGCGCTGAGCCTCCATGTCTGGGGCGCAGGGACCATAAGGTCGCGTTTGGGGAACAGTGGAAGACAAACCCTAGAATTGGGGAGAGAAGCAGAAGCCACTGAACAAAGCGGTAAGAAGCTGCCCCCCCCCCCCCCCTGATCTATTTGGGGTTTCATCGTTTAATTTATTTATTTATATTTATTTTTAAACGAAATACCTTTTTTATTTGTATTTTACCTGCGTTTTTCGTTTATTACCCCCTAGGTTTTAATCCCCGGAGAGGGTTTTTTGTTTGTTTTTTCTCTTTGTGTGTGTATGTTTGCACCTCTCCATCCGTTTCATCGTTATTTCCATTCTTCTAAATGTTCTTAACTACAACAACAACAAACAAAAAAACCCCACGCGTGGGAACAAGTCTCAGATCCTTATTCACATAGTGAGCATGAGAACAGGGCAAGGGGGAGTGTGAGCTCTGCCCCTGCCCTGCACACGCGTGTAATTCTGTGTAATTACAATTAAATCCCCTGTAATTGTGTGATCTCTTTAGGATAAGCTCCTTTATTTGGCCGAATCTCCCCCTGTCTCTATCCGGATGGGACATTTCTGTTTTATATATATATAAAGGGTACAGTAAATAAACTAATCTCGTCTGGGATAATCCCTCGTGAAGACTTTCAGAGGACGAAGAGCTGGATTTGCAATGACACAAAAGCAGCCACAAAAAGGATTAAAAAAAAAGAGCAGAGAAAAATACCCACTCAGGGCAAATAAATAGCCGTTTCTAAAACAAGTGGGGTGTGTATTTGTTTTAAAAAACAAAAACAAAACAAAACAACAGCAGAACACTTAATTCGGTTTTATACCTGACTTGTTTAAGAAGACAAATCGCTTTAGTATCTGGTCAAATGTTTTCGATGAAAGATAAAAGATTCGAAGGGAGGTAAATTCGCGGGTAGTTCGGTGTATTTGGGGGGGGGGGGGGGGGGGCTTATTTAAAGAATTGTCTGGTTCTGTTGATCTGGATTGGAGTTCGGATCAGCAGAGGAAATCCGCGGTTTTTTTTACCAAAAATTGTACAGTAGGTGAAAGTCGCTCCAAACAAAACGAAAACATTAAAAAAACATCGAATATTCTTAAAATAATATCGTGGGATTTAGCGAAGAATCCGCAATTTCGTTTTATAGTTAAAATATTATATATATATATATATATATATATATATATATATATATATATATATATATATAATTATTTCCTGGTGTAAATGTAATATTATATTCGCGGTTTGTGACAGTGTACGGGTGACACGTGTCATGTCAGATCAATTACAATGTGTTTGCTCGCAAACACAGCCCGGAGTAGCGATGTGTGTGCCTGGGATCGCGACAGGTGCAGGGATCGCGACAGGTGCTACCATCATACGTAATGTTTCTTTACACTGCAGCGTGAGCTGTAAAGACTAGACCTCACCATTTAATTTACCACCAGACTAACCGATATTAATAATTCCCCGTGTGATTATTTGCACCGCGTGAGACACACGTAGAATAATTGTTGGTGCCAAGAGCTTACACTCTAACATGTTCCAGCCTGAGATATGTGGAGAGAATCGCATCTCATTAAGGTCACGCAGCGCTACAATTTGGGGTCTCATAAAACCACTTCCAAGGGAAAGCGATTTAAACACAGCGACATTATCTCGCCCTATCTCAGGACATGCTGCATTTGGGTGATTATCGTGAGGTTTATATCTGTGAAATAACCCCGGACAGATCCAGCTATTTCCGAAGAAATCTGCATTTACATTCGTTTAGGGAAGAGTTGTCAATGTATTCTATATATATATATATATATATATATATATATATATATATATATATATATATATATATATATATATATATATATATATATATATATATATATATATATATATATATATATATATATATATATATATATATATATATATATATATATATATATATATATATATATATATTAAAAAATAATAATTTAATCCGAGTTTTCGCTGCTATTTAATCAAATATAAAACAGTTTAAATGAATCCGTTACCTGTCATGGAAAATACTCCTTATCTGATTAAAGTTATTTATCAGCCAGAGCTCGACTTATATTCATATAAATATTACAGACATGAAGTCACAAAATGCGCTATTTTTACTATGTAAAATGACTTTATTTCGTATTTTAAAACACACAGAATTCCCAAAGCTTTAATGTCCAACAGAAAAAAAAGAAAATCCCCAAAAACGTACAATTATCACCCAAACAGGAAAAAAAAAAAAAGACAATACTCAAACAGAAAAGGTAGAAAATGTTTATTTATTTTAATTCAGGGAAACCGCAGGGGAGGAATAACTGCTAAAATAAATATATATTCAATAATACACCATGGAAAACAGCCAAACAAAGGCAGGGACTTTGCACTTTCCATCAAACATATAAAAGGGGGATTGTGTCAGGAAAGAAATCGAAGTGTTTGAACAGTATTAAAAATAATAATAAAAGTATCATCCATTAGTGAGGAATCTTCTCATTATTTCCCCTATTTATAGACATTTTATAGACGCCCGGGTGTTAATTTGACCGTTTTCAGGTTTTTTTCTCTCTCTCTGTAAATCGCGATTGTTTAATTTTTTATTAGTTTTCTCCCCCTTTAAATCTGAAACGTTCGTTTTTTTTTTTAAATTTTATTTAAAATAGTTTTATTAGATGACTTTCGTTATGTTGAAGCTGGAACACGTTGGGCGCCCCCACGTCCCCTCGTTTCATTGCGCGGATTGTGACATTTACTTGTACCCCGCACTTTATATGTCATGTATATTTCCTTCTCCCCGTGGTCCCCACATCCCCCCCCAAACCCCCCCCCCCCCCACTTGCTGAATTCTCCTGTACATGTCCATTTTATCTCCCCCCCCCCCACAAACTAACATGTGTTCCCCGCCCACCCCCGGGACCCCACACCCTGCCTGTACCCCCCGGTGCATTTCCCCATGTTTTATATTCGGTGTGCCATTAGTTATTATGTACAAACTCCCTCCCGTGTTATTGAATGTAACATTCCCTCTTCTTCCTCATTTCCATCCATCACTGGGCTACTCTCCCTCACATCACTGTACTATAATGTAACATACTTTCCTGCCCCCATCCCCTCAAATCTGCGTGTGTCCCCCCACCACTGTTTGTGGGTGCCCCTCCAGTTTCTGCCCCCCCCCATCGTTTGTAGGTATCCCCACTATTCCCCCTCCACCCCATCCTATCCCCCCTCCACCTTTGTAGATGACCCCACTATTTCCCCTCCACCCCAACCTACTCCCCCTCCACCCCACCACCTTTGTAGGTGACCCCACTATTCCCCCTCCACCCTATTACCCCCTCACTATAACCTCACCCCCCTCTGTCTATATTATGAATTATATCTAATTCTACTTCCTCTCCCCAATACCCCCCCCCCCCCCACCCCTCTGTCTCCCCTTCTAGGTGACACACATGGAAGGGATCAGCACCCAGAGAGACCCCGGCTCCTCCCCGGGCACCAAGCAACACCAACCACCCCCTCCTCCTCCTCAGGAACCCCCACCCTTCCCGGGACCCCCCTTGAAACCCAACCAGGTGGGCGAGACGGCCCTGTACGGGGTGCCCATCGTGTCGCTGGTGATCGACGGCCAGGAGCGGCTGTGCCTGGCCCAGATCTCCAACACCCTGCTGAAGAGCTACAGCTACAACGAGATCCACAACCGGCGGGTGGCGCTGGGCATCACGTGCGTGCAGTGCACCCCGGTGCAGCTGGAGATCCTGCGGCGGGCCGGGGCCATGCCCATCTCCTCCCGCCGCTGCGGCATGATCACCAAGCGCGAGGCCGAGCGGCTGTGCAAGTCCTTCCTGGGCGAGCACCGGCCGCCCAAGCTGCCCGAGAACTTCGCCTTCCACGTGGCCCACGAGTGCGCGTGGGGCTGCCGGGGCAGCTTCATCCCCGCCCGTTACAACAGCAGCCGGGCCAAGTGCATCAAGTGCGGCTACTGCGGCCTGTACTTCTCCCCCAACAAGTTCATCTTCCACTCCCACCGGGCCCCGGACTCCAAGTACACCCAACCGGACGCCGCCAACTTCAACAGCTGGCGGCGGCACCTGCGGCTGGGCGACGCGGCGGCCACGGACGAGCTGAGCCACTCGTGGGAGGACGTGAAGGCCATGTTCAACGGCGGGACGCGCAAGCGGGCCTTCCCCTCCTCGTCCTCTTCCCGGCCTCAGCCGCCGCCTCCGCCGGTGAAGAGCCTGCGAGGGGAGGAGGAGAGGCCGGCGGGGATGGAGCAGGCCGCGGCCCGCAGTTTCCCGCTCATTCCGGTGCCCAGCAAAGGCTTCGCGGGGGTGCTGCACAAGATGGCGCCGCCGCTTTTCCCGCCTTCGGCGCCGTACGGGTTTCCCGCCTTCGGCCTGTGCGCGAAGAAGGATGAGGAGGCCGGGAAGGCCCTGCCCGCCGGGGTGTTCTGGCCGGCGGCAGCGGCGGCCTCCAAGGACGCGGTGTACCCGCCTTTTCCCGTCTTCTGGCCGGCGGGAGGAGGGTTACCGGTGCAGGCCTACCCGGGGCTGGCGCAGGCCTCGGGGGAGGCGGAGGAGCAGCAGAGCGGGGGGGAGGAGAGAGCAGCGGAGGAGGAGGATGGGGAGGAGCGGCCCGGGGAGCCGCTGACCCCGCGGAAGCTCCGGTATATCTCCGCTTTCCGGCCGGTGGTGAAGGCCGCGGAGAGCCTGGCCAAGCTGTACGGGAGCCGGGAGCTGTACGGCCCGGCGGGGCACAGCACCCCGTCACCGGAGCGGCTCAGCGACACGTCCAGTTACCGCTCCGCCTCGCCGGGGGGACCGGACACCGCCGAGGAGCCGGAGGTGGATGTGGAGTGCAGCCGGTACCCGGAGGAAGAGGAGGAGGGCGGCCCGGGAGGCGGCGGGGAGGTGGGGCCGCGGCCTAGCTCCTCTGTGTCATCCCCCGGATCAGCCCGGGAGCCGGCGGAGGGCAGGAGGGAGGAGAGCCCCGGGGGCAGCCCGAGGAGGAGCGCGGCCGGGTGCGAGGTGAGGAACCGCAGGGGGAGGGACAGGGACATATATATATACTGTACTGCACACACATGGGCGAGCTGGGGTCTGTATATATTCCAATATACATGGACATTATCACAGATATATATACACATACTGTAGTGGTATACAGAGGTAAAAACATATACACAGTATATATATATATATATATATATATATATATTTCTAAGTATAATATATTCTATATATATATTATCTAAATGTACAAAGATTTTCTCACTATATTATAATATATATATTCTCTACATATATTATATTATATATTCTCTATATATATTTTTTTATAATATAAATGTACACACAGATAAATTCCAACACAAATGTATGCAGATATCTAAAAATATACCGATACACAGATATGTACAAATATTACACACAACACAGATGTTTAAACATATTGTGATCCACAATGACCCTGTAACATACACAAAGTTTATGCAGGTGAAATGCACAAAAATTAGACACACTGTTATACTTACACACACATGCCCAAACGTAATTATTCACACAGGTAGAAGATAAGCTTTATATTCAGAAATATATAGCCAAATAGTGATGTATTAACACAGATATTCACAAGGCGACATTGTAATACACGTTTTCTGTATGGCTGGTGTTGTGCGATTTCTATTTTTGCCATTTTCCTTACACATAGAAACACACTGAATGATATACATCAGGACCTGAAGATACAAAGGCACACACACTGATACAGAAGTACACACACAGACATATACAACACATCATCCACACTCATCCTGTGATACACTAACATTTGTATTATATCACAACAAACACTGCTAAAGTGCGGCAAAATGAGTGCATGTTTATGCCGTTTCGGCTTCCAATGGGAGCCGCTAACAGCAGCACAAATACAGCAAAGGGACCCTTGTAAACCCCTTAATAACTTCCCCCCTCCCCCCCCAATTTGTGAGAGTGGCGGAAAAAGAATCTACAAAAAGTGATGATATCATTAATAGTATGAATGATGACATCACTTTATATAAATGTTTTTTACGCAGCATTCACAGGGGTGTAAGGGTTCCTTCATGGTGTTTGTGCAGTTGTTGAAAGAGGCTCACTGGAAGCCAAAATGTCGAATTAAACGTGCGCTTTTTAACAATATGTGGCGCCTGCCTCTTCGTCCTATGATCGATACCTAACTGTATCTAGGCAGTCTGCACCCCACATTTAGAAGTGAGCAATTTGTTATGCGTGTGCCTGATTTTTATATATATATATATATATATATATATATATATATATTACACACACACACACACACACACACACATACTATATCTATTATATATCTAAAATATGAAATATATATATATTTCATAAAGCGAGAGATAATGTATGTATATATCGTCGCTGTAGAGGTAAGACATTAACTAATACATTCTTTGAGTACTGAGGAAAAGGCGATTAAATATTCTTTTTGATATTTATTTCAAAATCATGAGTTTTAGGTTTTGAAAACTGAACTATGACTAAATAGACACTTGAGTTTTTCAATAGAAATATTAATATTCCAAGTCAGGAAGAGCATTGAGTTAGTTTTTGGCAAAAAATGCACTTAATGAGTTTTACCTCTACAACAACGATATTTCCCCAACACACAAATATGGACGATGTATAAAAGTAGTGTGTTTGTATGGACACACACACACACACACACACACACACTACCTGTTGTGGTTCTATAGATCTGTGTATTAGTTACTCACACATTTCAATGACCAGTGTCTGTTCAGCATGTTTAATCTTCATGCTTGTATCTGTGCACCGTTTCCATCATGTGGTTCCTGGGAGGAGGATAATGAGATTTGGGAATCCTTGTGATATACCTGGTCACTTTCTTACCTGTAACATGCTGGATTTTCGGGTCCTTCGCAGCTCCTGGAAGAGAATGTTTGAACCGTGTTACTTCTATCCAAACATTTCCAAGTATATCATTCTAAGAGCAAAAGATTGCAGGGGAAAAAACATGCATTTGAATATTTTCCTGCTTTTTTCTTTGTCTAGTGCTTTTTGTGATTCTCAAACAAAAGATCTTCCATTCTGAAAAGCAAATAATGACAGGACAATAACTTTTACCTTAAATATAAAGAGCAAGAGAGACCCCAGGAGTTAAACCTTCTTTTTGTTGAACATTTCTCCCTCTGTATATTGGGAACACCTGTAAATTTCCATCTAAACACATTAAAATATAACTAATTATCCTGATTAGAAGCAGCCCTTTCATGCTCCGAGGTGCAGGGCGCTGGGGCTGCGTGCTTTGAAGAGTTCCCTCTCATACTGTGCCGCATTTTAATGGGGGTAATTTTCTCTGAAGTACCAATAATTACATAGAATAAACCGTTTGTCCTGCAATAGATCTGTTATTAATACCCCATATCTCAAGGTGCAGCATCTGCCTGATCATCTAACACGGGGGGGCTCAACGCCCTGTCCTCAAGTCCCCCCCCCCCCCAACAGGTCGGGTTTTCAGGATATCCCTGTTTCAGCACAGGTGGCTGAATTGAATCCACCAGTGCTGAAGCTGTGATTGATTGAGCCCCCTGTGCTGAAGCTTTGATATCCTGAAAACCCGACCTGTTGGGGGGTCTGGAGGACTAGAGTTGAGAACCCCATATCAAACAAATAAATGGGGGTCTGCCAAATCCATGAAGTGTGGGCCTCTATTGAAGATAGTTGTGTATTTGTAGAGCTGAGCAGGTCTTCGCTGCAAAACAGGGCCAAAAATAGCTACGGGGAAACCTTCTCAGGGGTAATCCCCCCCAAGGACCATAGTGAACTAATTACAGTGACATGTTTAAGGGCTCTCATCTGGGTAATAGATATCTTTTTGCCCAAATCTGCCATCTATAAGTATATTTAATTTATTTGTTAAGGTTAGACTTGGCAGGGGTTTGATTTCCGCTGGCTGCTCCCTTTTGTGTGATGTGACTGTGTGTTTTAACAAGAGTTTGCACAGGTAAAATCCCCTCTCCACCTTATCTGTATTGTCTTTCTGATAAGGGTAGGAAACACTTCCCCATTCAGGGGCCCCAGAGAAGGCTACATTAAAACCAAAACAAAAAAATGTAATTGCTATGCATGTTCTTATTCTGCATTGCAACCCATTGAATTGGTTCTGTATTCTGTGAGCCATTACTGTCCCTTGAAATATACATGCTATAAACCCAGGACTGTCTGATCTTGTCCCTGATGTTATACGGTTGCACTACCTATATGATCTAAAACACGGTTGTGAAACTCCAGTCATCAAGGGCCACCAACAGGCCAGGTATTAGGGATATCCCTGCTTCAGCACAGGTGGCTTCTCAAAGATTGAGCCATCTGTACTGAAGTAGGGATATCCCGAATACCTGGCCTGTTGGTGGCCCTTGAGGACTGGAGTTGCCCACCCCTGCACTGAACAGATCTTTGCCACATTGAATCCATCACAGTGCTACATAACACAGGCTGAGCCACTAATTGAGACAGCTGTGCTGAAGAAGGGATATCCTGAAAACCTGCCCTGTTTGCGGCCCTCGAGGACTGAAATTGTGCAGGCCTGACATAACATGACGTTGTATCCGACAGGTTTATGCAAAGGAGAGGAGAGAGCTCCCTCACGGCCTGAAGAGCAACTCCTCGCACCAGGGCCCCGCCGCCTCTTATCTCTGCAACCTGGATCCAAATGGTAAGAACTGAGAACCAAACTGTGCGCCTGCCCGAGGAGAACTGCCTCTTCCTCCCGGGCAGTCAGAGACCGAAGACTTTGTCCAACTGCAGAGCTGCCCCGTGTCCCCCACACACGTGACTTGTATGTTTGTTTTACCTGGTGGGGTCTTCTGATCCGTGTCACTCGGATGCTGACGAGTTTGTGACACATTGTTTGTTTTTTTGTTGATTGGGGGGGTGGTTTGATAATTTATTACATTGTCAGTTGCTATGTGTTAATAACGGATTGTGTGTTTTATTACATATACTGCAGTGTCATTTAGTGCAGGACAGGATCAGCAGTGCATTGCTGGCTCCTCAGCTATTTGAGAGGTTAAGCCCCCGAAGACGGGGGCATCACAAGACCAGTGCCCCCCCCCCATAGCTCCTTAACCCCCTTCCCACCCATGCTTTGCAAAGTATCTCTGCCATGCAGGTCTTATCTCCCCTTATCTTCTCCTGAGCTCTGTCTCTCCTTGATCCAGATTTAGCAGTTTAACATCATGCCCCATGCATCCCAGAGCTAAGGACACACAGCGACACCGTCCTCACGTATGACAACCGTGAGGGTGGCCCATTGTAATGACATGTTCTGCAGGTGCCGTTTCTGTGGGTGCTTAGAGTTGAAAATCGGTTTATTACTTTTTAAGAGTTGAAAATCGGTTTATTACTTTTTAAGAGCAAGACTCAGAAGACAGCCACTCAGCTGCTGAGGATTTGGAAAGCAGGAAACCTTTCCATGACCAAAGGGGTCACTTATCTCACACAAGTCCCTTACACACTGACAGAGGTAAGGTGACATCTCTGTCCCCATGCAGTATACTGTGCTAATGTCACTGTTGTTTCTGCAGCTGCACACTAATTTGTTCTTTGCTTGTTCTTCGCGGATTAGGAATGTTTCATTCCCACTTGTGTAATAAACAGGGCAGTTTTGTTTTTTTTGTGTTCCAATGCCCCGTTCTATAAAACTCACACATTCCCCTATCCTTCTGTTTAATGTCCGCATTAATAAAACATTCTTTGGCACTTCTTATTCAGAATAGAGAGAAGGAGATTTAAATCAACAGTAAAAAGGCTGTCCCCTCCAGCTTTCACCAAATAAATATTTAAATAACCGACTCAACTGTTTAAGCAATGTCCTTCGCATTACAATGTATCTTTCTTTTATTTTTGAATACTGGATTTTCTTTCGGAAATAAACTTAATCCTAGGAACGGATTTGTATATCTCTTGTTTTGTACATGTGCAGAATTGGAAATATTATGCATGTATCTTCCTTTGTGTTTGCAGCATCACACAGTATTGGACTGGGCTCCTTAAGGGTTGGCAACGTGGCACCTCAGATATTAAGGGGTTACATTTCTATATTAAAAAGATCTCATATCGTGACAGGAAAGGGACATTGGCAAGTGCCGCATGTCACGGAGTGCCATGCATTTAATCACTCCTAATTACAGATAAAACCCAGGCACATATACAGTATATTATCCCAAATCAGTCAGCATCCCATTATATGGGTTTGAAGTCCCACTTTGGTTTGCGGTCGCTGGCCGGTAAGCTTTGTAACATTTTCAGAGGGTGTGTGAGCAGGGGTTCAGCGGCGGTTCGCTCTGCAGAGGCAGATGTCGACTGCAAAACCGGAAACAAAGTCCATCCCCGTTTTGCAATCGAGAGCTACCCAGAGCACAAGAATATTTCAGTGACCACGAACTGCGCAGGGAGATTCCCCCCCATCCCCCCTCCCCCCTGTGGTAGGTCCGTGGAATGATCTTTGCGCAGCTTTTGCCTGGTGATGTCACACCAACGCCTTACTCTGAGGCTCACAGTGTCCTACAATAAATGGGACTTCACCCTTTCCCTGGAGTAATACTCCGTCTCACTGTTCGTGCTGTTCACTCGCAGGGGAGGAAGACAGCCCGATCGATGTCACTGGGACGCAGTTTGTAGAAAAAGACATTGAGAACATGGCAAAAGGTGGGTGGAGCGTCTTTAATACACTCTGACATTGGCAGTGCAAAGTCCTGATCCGTAACCCCCGTGTTACTGTCTCCACGTGTACTGAAAGGGTTAATCGGTGTGGTTTGTATGTAAACACTCAGGACATGTAACTATGCACATTCAGCACTCGGGGTGTTACCAGTACATACAAAATGGTCTGGGCTCAAAATGAACAAGTCTGCAATGTACTTAAGGATTAAACTGATTGAGAGCATAGACAACATTATTATTATTATTAATAAATAATAATAATAGCTTTCTTTTAATGCTGCTCAGCTTCCAAATAACAGGCCAACACTGCCTCTTGCAAAATTATTTCACAGTGATTTGGAAAAACCAACCGTGTGTGTATCATTACAAGTGTATATATATATGGTTATATATACATATACGTGTGTGTGTGTGTGGCTGTGGTGGCCTGTGTCCCCTCCCTGAGCACATGTAGGTGACAGCCGTGTGTCCTCGTGCAGAGTTCCCAGGAGAACTGAACCTGTGTGTCTGTCACAGACAAAGAAATAACCCACCCGGGATTAATAAGTAATAACAGATACAGTGTTACTGTGTGTGTGGTGTGTGTGGTGTGTGTGTCATAGGACCAAAGTGAGCCAATCCCAGTGATGGGTTTTGTATTTTTAACGTTTGTTTGGCAGGTATCACAACAATACATAAGGTTCTGTATATACACATAACTGGCAACATATGACCAGTTATTTCAACGACTGTAGTAGTCATATGTATACACTAAAAATGTAGGCAAGGGGTTGTGAAGACCCCCTATTTTTGTAATATCTTTTAAATTAACCCAAAAAGCGAAACAAGGAAACCAACAAATATTTTAGTCGCGCAAAAACAAGCCTGGGCCGAAGTGTTACATAGTGAGACCTGCATGTAGTACAAGTCTTCCTGCGATGCAGAGAGTAAGCATAGTTACATTTAACGTCTAAGCAAGGTACGTTATTTGTATTCAGTTTGCTGCGAGCAGTACTCTCGTTATTTCAGGTAGTTACAATGTCTACGTTTATAGAACCATAACATGAATTTGACAAACATTGTCCACGGTGGATGTGTTCTTGACAGAGAGATCCGGTGACGTGTTTAAGGGTTTCACCTGGGCGATTGCCCTTTTGTACCGAAATCTGACACCTATATGTTTAATGTATTATTTAACCCAGGCTGTGCTGGAGAAGCTGTGTGATGCGGCAGGCATAAGGTTATAGTGCCCTATGTTTAAAATGGACAAGAAGCAAATGAGCAGTGTCACTTTTTGCACGTCATTACCCAGAATCCCTGGCTGCAGTGGAGGGATTGTATGCAAAGAGATAATGGGGAGGGGAAGGGGTGCAGACCTGTTAGTCGTGTGAATGTGCTCACAAGTGGGACTTTTATTTTATTTAAAGTTATACTTGAGAGGTTTTATTCCCTCTGGCTGCTCCCTTCTGTGTGTTGTCACTGTGATGTCACTGTGTGATGTCACTGTGTGATCAGCTAGCGCTTGTACAGCCAGAGTCCGTCCCCCCCCCTCCCTTATCTGTATTGGTTCTCTGATAAGGACAGGGTGGGAATAAGAGAAAAAAAACTAAGACATTCAACTGGCTGACTATGTGGGATTGCACCTTTATATAATACTCAATAGGGCTAATTGGAAGTGCTTGAGTGTGTTAGACAAGGTAAATGTGGCTATGTACATAGGGGGGTGTTGTGGGGAAGGCGGGAGGGTTCCCTTCTCTGACAGATAATGTTTCCAACAGATGAACTGCAGAAGCTGTTAGTGGAACAGATGGACCTAAGGAAAAAACTGGAACGAGAATTCCAGAGCCTGAAAGGTATCTTGCTGCAGCCCCCAACCGCTCTCTCCCCCCCCTCTTCCATTATATCACACACACCTCACATTGCACCACCCCTGCCCCCCACATAACACAGATCGTTCACAACCCATATCCCTGACAATTACACCCATCCCTCCATCACAGGATAAGAACGATTATTTAATAAAACAGCTCAACTTCCATTAACTCATTTATTAGAAATCCCCCACACACACACCCATCGGTTCTTTTATACAGCAGCCTTTGGCTCCCATTGATATAGAGCTCAGCATTGAATGATTTATATTTGTATATTCAATTAATAAATTAAGAGTCCAAAGTTACTATCAATAAATCCTATTGTAAAGCTGACAAAAGTACTCGGCTCTTTACAAAGTGAAATCCAAACACTGAATTCAGAGACACCGTATCAGTACAAGAGGGGACGTCCTATGAGACAGGGGCAAGTGCCCAGAGGAGCTGACACAGTAGCAGACTGACCACACAACCTTGCACATCTGTTCCCCAGTATCCTGTGAGGTTCTTGTTTGTTTATATCCTAATTATCAAAAGACGCACATCTTTAAAAAAAAAATATATATATATCTATATATCACACACATCAGAGGTGAAAGGGAAATCAGTGATTATATTTCCCATTCTTCACGTTGTTATATATTGTGAAGGTTAATAATCAGACAATTCTCCTTGGAATTCTTTCATGACGTGAAGCACAGATACAGGATGCTCCTAAGAGCTGAATGTTTAAGCACCAAAGATCAAACAGCATCTCCAACTTAACACATTGTTGTTTTTTTTCCTGCTGGTTTGGGAGAGTGACCCAGATTGTATAATCATAGCTGTCCTCCTAAAACTGGCTCCTTTTTGCACAGACAATTTCCAGGACCAGATGAAGAGGGAATTATCTTACAGAGAGGAGATGGTCCAGCAGCTGCAGATTGTGAGAGGTAGGAAATCCCTTCCCCTGTCAGAGAGAGACCCCCTCTGCCATTGTGTGGCTGCATTTACAATGAGCTCTGTCGCTTAGGTTTAAATGCAAGGTAATTTAACAATTATTTTTTCTTATTTAATATCCTCTGATTAGCCTGAAAACAGCAAACAAGCCTCTCCGAGGCCTCGCAGGCACCATTACAAAGCAGTGATTGAACTCCTCTGCACACTAATTTGTACGGGTTTCTAAATTAAAAATCGTGGCGTAAAATTACCTGCGTGTTAATGCCTCCGATTGTGTTTAATTCTGCTCGTATCCATCTGCCTCGGAGCGCAAATCCCACGCAGCTTCCTTACTGTAATTCACGTCTAACAAACTGCTCCTGATTTGCTACAAGGATTGCAGGAGAGGTCTCGTGTAACCGCTGCCGTCCTGCTGACAAGCGCACGGAGCACCTCATCGCCCCTGTGCAAACATCACTCCACATGTACAGGGGACTTGTGTCAAGAGAGAGCTGTATATACAACAAACATCTCTATACACACACAGGTGTGTATGTATATATAGACACACACACACTGTGTGTGTGTGTATATATACACACACACACAGTGTGTGTGTGTATGTATGTGTGTGTGTGTGTATATATATATATATATATATATTATATATATATTATATATATAATTATTATGTGAAAAAGGCAACAAAAAACCTCCACCGTTAGCATGTAGCCAATAAAGAATATCACTTGTGAGCACATTGTCTTAGACAGGTCTGCAACCCTACCTTTCACCGTTATCACCTAGCATACAGTGCTCCCACTGCAGCAAGGGGTTCTGGGAAATGACATGCAAATGAGCACACAATGTGTCACCTTTTGCCTGGAATATCCATTGCACGGATCAGAACGTTCCTGTTATTGTTAGAACACGCTGCCATCTTTCTGGAGTTCTTTTATTTGAATGGTCTCCCAGCTGATGAGCAGAATGAGCACGAAGCAGATTGTGGGCAATGTAACGACACGCAGAGCAATGTGTCCTGTCTGGCAGAGGGGGACTTAAGCAATAAGAGAAGAGTCTGTCATTGAACAAGAAACTCAGTCTCCTTTCTTTCCCCAGACACCCTGTGTAATGAACTGGATCAGGAGAGGAAAGCTCGCTATGCCATCCAGCAGAAATTAAAAGGTATTAGCAAAGGAGTCGAGAGGGAAAGTGTGTCACAGTGCACGATTACACAGAGCATCAGTCCACGTGTGTGTCCCCGCGCACACACACACACACACACACACACACACACACACACAC
This sequence comes from Ascaphus truei, assembly GCF_040206685.1. Taxonomy (NCBI): domain Eukaryota; kingdom Metazoa; phylum Chordata; class Amphibia; order Anura; family Ascaphidae; genus Ascaphus; species Ascaphus truei. The sequence goes on from NC_134500.1 coordinate 9,293,733, forward strand.
ACACACACACACACACACACACACACACACACACACACACACACACACACACACACACACACACACCCTTGTAATCAGGGAGCACTTTGTCAACTGCCAACCCGACTAGAAGAGTTTAGAAAGCAAAGCAGTTTAAAACATTTCCATGACTCTCCTGCGAGACGGTACAAATATTGGATTATAATTATCTTTCAAGGGATCACAGAACTAGAACACACAGCAGGTTACATACAGTATATCCGAATGTCGCTATAATAAGGTTTAGTAAACGGTGAGTCTGTTGCCGGTTGTGATACCTTTTTAGTGGTTCAAAGTGAGAGTTCTTGATGCATGCAGTTTGTATTTGAGATTTCCAGGCCTCACTAGTCTCTTCTTCAGATAGAGCCTGACAGCACACAGAAACTCAGACTTTTGAGGTCTCCAAAGGTCTTTTACAAACTCGATAATCTATTAGGAATTGTGATGCTGGCTCATTAGAGCTTAATGCATGGATTAATATAATGCAGGGTGTGGCTGTTGGTGTTGCTGCAGAATAAGGCGAGTTGATATGTTTCTAGCATTACAGGAGCTCTGGGTAATATCATGCAGGAGCTCTGGGTAATATCATGCAGGAGCTCTGGGTAATATGCAGGATCTCTGGGTAATATCATGCAGGATCTCTGGGTAATATCATGCAGGATCGCTGGGTAATATCATGCAGGATCGCTGGGTAATATCATGCGGGATCGCTGGGTAATATCATGCAGGATCGCTGGGTAATATCATGCAGGATCGCTGGGTAATATCACGCAGGATCTCTGGGTAATATCATGCAGTATCGCTGGGTAATATCATGCAGGATCTCTGGGTAATATCATGCAGGATCGCTGGGTAATATCATGCGGGATCGCTGGGTAATATCATGCAGGATCGCTGGGTAATATCATGCAGGATCGCTGGGTAATATCACGCAGGATCTCTGGGTAATATCATGCGGGATCGCTGGGTAATATCATGCGGGATCGCTGGGTAATATCATGCAGTATCGCTGGGTAATATCATGCAGGATCTCTGGGTAATATCATGCAGGATCGCTGGGTAATATCATGCAGGATCTCTGGGTAATATCATGCGGGATCGCTGGGTAATATCATGCGGGATCGCTGGGTAATATCATGCAGGATCGCTGGGTAATATCATGCAGGATCTCTGGGTAATATCATGCGGGATCGCTGGGTAATATCATGCGGGATCGCTGGGTAATATCATGCGGGATCGCTGGGTAATATCATGCAGTATCGCTGGGTAATATCATGCAGGATCTCTGGGTAATATCATGCAGTATCGCTGGGTAATATCATGCAGGATCTCTGGGTAATATCATGCAGTATCGCTGGGTAATATCATGCGGGATCGCTGGGTAATATCATGCGGGATCTCTGGGTAATATCATGCGGGATCGCTGGGTAATATCATGCAGGATCTCTGGGTAATATCATGCGGGATCGCTGGGTAATATCATGCGGGATCGCTGGGTAATATCATGCGGGATCGCTGGGTAATATCATGCAGGATCGCTGGGTAATATCATGCGGGATCTCTGGGTAATATCACGCAGGATCGCTGGGTAATATCATGCAGTATCGCTGGGTAATATCATGCGGGATCGCTGGGTAATATCATGCAGGATCTCTGGGTAATATCATGCAGGATCTCTGGGTAATATCATGCAGGATCTCTGGGTAATATCACGCAGGATCGCTGGGTAATATCATGCAGGATCTCTGGGTAATATCATGCGGGATCTCTGGGTAATATCATGCGGGATCTCTGGGTAATATCATGCAGGATCTCTGGGTAATATCATGCGGGATCGCTGGATAATATCATGCAGGATCGCTGGGTAATATCATGCAGGATCTCTGGGTAATATCATGCAGTATCGCTGGGTAATATCATGCAGGATCTCTGGGTAATATCATGCAGGATCTCTGGGTAATATCATGCGGGATCGCTGGGTAATATCATGCAGGATCGCTGGGTAATATCATGCGGGATCTCTGGGTAATATCACGCAGGATCTCTGGGTAATATCATGCAGGATCGCTGGATAATATCATGCAGTATCGCTGGGTAATATCATGCAGGATCTCTGGGTAATATCATGCAGGATCTCTGGGTAATATCATGCGGGATCGCTGGGTAATATCATGCAGGATCGCTGGGTAATATCATGCAGGATCGCTGGGTAATATCATGCAGGATCGCTGGGTAATATCATGCGGGATCTCTGGGTAATATCACGCAGGATCGCTGGGTAATATCATGCAGTATCGCTGGGTAATATCATGCGGGATCGCTGGGTAATATCATGCAGGATCTCTGGGTAATATCATGCAGGATCTCTGGGTAATATCATGCAGGATCGCTGGGTAATATCATGCGGGATCTCTGGGTAATATCATGCGGGATCGCTGGGTAATATCATGCGGGATCGCTGGGTAATATCATGCAGGATCGCTGGGTAATATCATGCGGGATCGCTGGGTAATATCATGCAGGATCGCTGGGTAATATCATGCGGGATCTCTGGGTAATATCACGCAGGATCGCTGGGTAATATCATGCAGGATCTCTGGGTAATATCATGCAGGATCGCTGGGTAATATCATGCGGGATCTCTGGGTAATATCACGCAGGATCGCTGGGTAATATCATGCAGGATCTCTGGGTAATATCATGCAGGATCGCTGGGTAATATCATGCGGGATCTCTGGGTAATATCACGCAGGATCGCTGGGTAATATCATGCAGGATCTCTGGGTAATATCATGCGGGATCGCTGGGTAATATCATGCAGGATCTCTGGGTAATATCATGCAGGATCTCTGGGTAATATCATGCAGGATCGCTGGGTAATATCATGCGGGATCTCTGGGTAATATCACGCAGGATCGCTGGGTAATATCATGCAGGATCGCTGGGTAATATCATGCAGTATCGCTGGGTAATATCATGCGGGATCGCTGGGTAATATCATGCAGGATCTCTGGGTAATATCATGCAGGATCTCTGGGTAATATCATGCAGGATCTCTGGGTAATATCATGCAGGATCGCTGGGTAATATCATGCAGGATCTCTGGGTAATATCATGCGGGAGCTCTGGGTAATATCATGCAGGATCGCTGGGTAATATCATGCGGGATCTCTGGGTAATATCATGCGGGATCGCTGGGTAATATGCAGGATCTCTGGGTAATATCATGCAGGATCGCTGGGTAATATCATGCGGGAGCTCTGGGTAATATCATGCAGGATCTCTGGGTAATATCATGCGGGATCGCTGGGTAATATCATGCGGGATCGCTGGGTAATATCATGCGGGATCTCTGGGTAATATCATGCGGGATCGCTGGGTAATATCACGCAGGATCGCTGGGTAATATCATGCAGGATCGCTGGGTAATATCATGCAGGATCTCTGGGTAATATCATGCAGGATCTCTGGGTAATATCATGCAGGATCGCTGGGTAATATCATGCAGGATCTCTGGGTAATATCATGCGGGATCTCTGGGTAATATCATGCAGGATCTCTGGGTAATATCATGCAGGATCTCTGGGTAATATCATGCAGGATCGCTGGGTAATATCACGCAGGATCGCTGGGTAATATCACGCAGGATCGCTGGGTAATATCACGCAGGATCTCTGGGTAATATCATGCAGGATCGCTGGGTAATATCACGCAGGATCGCTGGGTAATATCATGCAGGATCTCTGGGTAATATCATGCAGGATCTCTGGGTAATATCATGCAGGATCGCTGGGTAATATCATGCGGGATCGCTGGGTAATATCATGCAGGATCGCTGGGTAATATCATGCAGGAGCTCTGGGTAATATCATGCGGGATCGCTGGGTAATATCACGCAGGATCGCTGGGTAATATCATGCAGGATCTCTGGGTAATATCATGCGGGATCTCTGGGTAATATCATGCGGGATCTCTGGGTAATATCATGCGGGATCGCTGGGTAATATCATGCGGGATCGCTGGGTAATATCACGCAGGATCGCTGGGTAATATCATGCAGGATCGCTGGGTAATATCATGCAGGATCGCTGGGTAATATCATGCAGGATCTCTGGGTAATATCATGCAGGATCTCTGGGTAATATCATGCAGGATCTCTGGGTAATATCATGCGGGATCTCTGGGTAATATCACGCAGGATCGCTGGGTAATATCATGCGGGATCGCTGGGTAATATCATGCAGGATCGCTGGGTAATATCACGCAGGATCGCTGGGTAATATCATGCGGGATCTCTGGGTAATATCATGCAGGATCTCTGGGTAATATCATGCAGGATCGCTGGGTAATATCATGCAGGATCGCTGGGTAATATCATGCAGGATCGCTGGGTAATATCATGCAGGATCGCTGGGTAATATCACGCAGGATCGCTGGGTAATATCATGCGGGATCGCTGGGTAATATCATGCGGGATCGCTGGGTAATATCATGCAGGATCTCTGGGTAATATCATGCAGGATCGCTGGGTAATATCATGCAGGATCGCTGGGTAATATCATGCAGGATCGCTGGGTAATATCATGCGGGATCGCTGGGTAATATCATGCGGGATCTCTGGGTAATATCATGCGGGATCGCTGGGTAATATCACGCAGGATCGCTGGGTAATATCACGCAGGATCGCTGGATAATATCATGCAGTATCGCTGGGTAATATCACGCAGGATCGCTGGGTAATATCATGCGGGATCTCTGGGTAATATCATGCAGGATCTCTGGGTAATATCATGCGGGATCTCTGGGTAATATCACGCAGGATCGCTGGGTAATATCATGCAGGATCGCTGGGTAATATCACGCAGGATCGCTGGGTAATATCATGCGGGATCTCTGGGTAATATCACGCAGGATCGCTGGGTAATATCATGCAGTATCGCTGGGTAATATCATGCAGGATCGCTGGGTAATATCATGCAGGATCGCTGGGTAATATCATGCAGTATCGCTGGGTAATATCATGCGGGATCGCTGGGTAATATCATGCAGGATCGCTGGGTAATATCATGCGGGATCTCTGGGTAATATCATGCGGGATCGCTGGGTAATATCATGCGGGATCGCTGGGTAATATCATGCAGTATCGCTGGGTAATATCATGCAGGATTGCTGGGTAATATCATGCAGGATCGCTGGGTAATATCATGCGGGATCTCTGGATAATATCATGCGGGATCGCTGGGTAATATCATGCGGGATCGCTGGGTAATATCATGCAGTATCGCTGGGTAATATCATGCAGTATCGCTGGGTAATATCATGCAGGATCGCTGGGTAATATCATGCGGGATCTCTGGGTAATATCACGCAGGATCTCTGGGTAATATCATGCGGGATCGCTGGGTAATATCATGCGGGATCGCTGGGTAATATCATGCAGTATCGCTGGGTAATATCACGCAGGATCTCTGGGTAATATCATGCGGGATCTCTGGGTAATATCATGCAGGATCGCTGGGTAATATCATGCAGGATCTCTGGGTAATATCATGCAGGATCTCTGGGTAATATCATGCAGGATCTCTGGGTAATATCATGCAGGATCTCTGGGTAATATCATGCAGGATCTCTGGGTAATATCATGCAGGATCGCTGGATAATATCATGCGGGATCTCTGGGTAATATCATGCAGGATCGCTGGGTAATATCATGCGGGATCTCTGGGTAATATCATGCGGGATCGCTGGGTAATATCATGCAGGATCGCTGGGTAATATCATGCGGGATCTCTGGGTAATATCATGCGGGATCTCTGGGTAATATCATGCGGGATCGCTGGGTAATATCATGCGGGATCGCTGGGTAATATCATGCAGTATCGCTGGGTAATATCATGCGGGATCTCTGGGTAATATCATGCGGGAGCTCTGGGTAATATCATGCGGGATCGCTGGGTAATATCATGCGGGAGCTCTGGGTAATATCATGCGGGATCGCTGGGTAATATCATGCGGGATCTCTGGGTAATATCATGCGGGATCTCTGGGTAATATCATGCAGGATCTCTGGGTAATATCATGCAGGATCGCTGGGTAATATCATGCAGGATCTCTGGGTAATATCATGCGGGATCTCTGGGTAATATCATGCAGGATCTCTGGGTAATATCATGCGGGATCGCTGGGTAATATCATGCGGGATCGCTGGGTAATATCATGCGGGATCTCTGGGTAATATCACGCAGGATCGCTGGGTAATATCATGCAGGATCGCTGGGTAATATCATGCAGGATCGCTGGGTAATATCATGCAGGATCGCTGGGTAATATCATGCGGGATCTCTGGGTAATATCATGCAGGATCTCTGGGTAATATCATGCGGGATCGCTGGGTAATATCACGCAGGATCGCTGGGTAATATCATGCAGGATCGCTGGGTAATATCATGCAGGATCGCTGGGTAATATCATGCAGGATCGCTGGGTAATATCATGCAGTATCGCTGGGTAATATCATGCAGGATCTCTGGGTAATATCATGCAGGATCGCTGGGTAATATCATGCAGGATCTCTGGGTAATATCATGCAGGATCGCTGGGTAATATCATGCAGGATCTCTGGGTAATATCATGCAGGATCGCTGGGTAATATCATGCAGTATCGCTGGGTAATATCATGCGGGATCGCTGGGTAATATCATGCAGGATCGCTGGGTAATATCATGCAGTATCGCTGGGTAATATCATGCAGGATCTCTGGGTAATATCATGCAGTATCGCTGGGTAATATCATGCAGGATCTCTGGGTAATATCATGCAGGATCTCTGGGTAATATCATGCAGGATCTCTGGGTAATATCATGCAGGATCGCTGGGTAATATCATGCAGGATCGCTGGGTAATATCATGCGGGATCTCTGGGTAATATCATGCGGGATCTCTGGGTAATATCATGCGGGATCTCTGGGTAATATCACGCAGGATTTGTCTGTTTCAGTGTCGGCAACACAGGCATCCCCCCCTGCGGTGGCAGAGCCAATGAATCAGCCTTTTCCTACATTATCATTGGGACAGCTGATATTTCTTGGGGTACAGGGAGATAGTACCCGGTCTGATAGAGATTTACACTGGGTACCACTTCAAATATTGTGATACCACTAGACCAGTGATACCCAACTAGGGGTTCGCCAAAACATATGCAATGGCAGATCCCAGGCATTATAGTGGGGTTCAGATCCCAGGCATTATAGTGGGGTTCCTGAGCCCTTGTGGGGTACTGCGCACTTAGTAAGACCCCCAAACTGCATGCGTAGCATGCGTGGTATAGCTGTCAATTACAACATGAGGTTCCCACAAAGCTTTGCATCCACAGAAGCAAGCCATTGCGGGACGTGACTTTGGAAGCGCCCACAGTGAGTGACGGCTATACCACCCATGCTGCCCGCACACACGGAGGGGAGGTTTGGGGTCTTATTAAGCACTCCAGGACACTATACTGCCTGGGACCGGTCACACAGGTTTGTTAGCGATAGTCTGAGTCAGCAATAAGATTAATTAGGGGCTACCAGAACATGGGTTTTCTAGCAGGGGGTGCACAGTGAAACACTGCCCATCATTATAGGAGGCAGGTCACCCCATTGTATATTGGGTACATGGTCGGTCACAGCAGGTGATGCACATGTGTTTGGCTCTGGAGAGCAGTGGAGAGGCTCAGTAATACATGGCTGGTCTCTGTTCTCCTTCAGAAGCCCATGACGCTCTCCATCATTTCTCTTGTAAGATGCTGACACCAAGACACTGCACAGGGAGCTGTTCCTTCAAAGCTCCACTCCTGCCCCCCTGAGCTACATCTGGGCTCCGCGGAAGCTACTGTATCCCCCAGCCCCGTGAGGAACCACAGCACAAAGCCATTCTCGGCCCCCGTGGGAGCGTGAACACAATCTGGAACCCGGGGAGAGACCCCTCCCGACCACAGGTGGACTTGTAAATATTGTACAATACCGATCAGGACGTTGGAGCACCGAGGGAAATCTGAGCCAAGATATCAGCCGTGTATAATAAGGCATTGTGAATAACCGATACATATATATAAAATATATATATATATATACATATATATAGAAAAACAACTCAAGCAAAAAAAAAATCCTATGTATTCATGGTTTTATTATTTAATTAATACCCTGTGTCACCACTTTCCCCCTTCACTGCCAGAATGTTAGAGGTATATTGCAGACCCCTCTGGCAGTGAACGGGTTAAGACGGTTGTTATAAACCGAGACGGTGGGGGTCCCTGTACTGTGATTCTTATTAAAAACAGTATTTTTTTAAGTTATTTGAATTATTTTCTATAAATTGTTTTGCGTTGATCATCTTTTGTATTTTGGATGATGTAATAACAGCACTTTAAGGAGGAATCCGCCGACTTGTGTACAAAACAAAAACTCAATTTGTTCTCAATTTGTTCTGAGAAGAAAAAAAAAACTCTGTATAAGTGAATTTTGTTCTTAAATAAACCAACCTCGAGTCACGTGGTCAGTTTCTGCTCTGAGTGATTAGTGGTAAACAGAGACGTTTTCAAATGTGTGAAACCCTTCGTTAAAACATTGTAACCTTGAAACCCGACCTCGCCTTCCACGTGTGACCTCCCTCTCTGCCCTTTAGTCCAGTTTCCTTTATGACGGGTAGGGAACATGCATAGATTTTATAAATGGTCCCTATAATAATAATAACAGGCTCCTCCCTATAATAATAACAGGGTCCCTCCACTGCAGTGTGCACCAGGCCTCTGACAGGGAGGTGGTTTGAAACATTCATTTTGATTTCCTGTGGTATCTCTCTTTTTATAAATTACCCTGTGCGTCGTGATCTGAAAAACGTCTTGGATCTAAGCAGCAGAGTGTAGATTTCTGCCTAATGATACAGCCCAGAGCAGCTTACACCCAGTGACCCATGTCTTCCCTGTGACTGAATTAGCTGCAGCTCCTTGTTCTGCAGTGTCCCCAAAACTATTTCATAAGAGAGTTCACCTTGTATGATATTAAAACCAGAGATAGCGGACAAGGACGGGGCACAGGAAACGTGGTACTTCTATTGTGTGATCCGCTTCACTGCAATCCCATCTGGGTTTGTCGGGAGTCCCAGGGGGTGCCTTATTACCATTCCAGGGACTTGTTAATATGCCGCGGAATTGTAATGTCCCCTATCAGGATTCACCGGGTAACAAGCAGGGGTCTTCATTCCCGCAAGGGGAGGTAGGAGGAAAACGTGGCACTCCCGGGGTGTTGTTATTTTAAGGTGTATTCGGCCATGTAGCACCCGTTGCTGGTCTGTGTTGGGTGTACTCTTGCCTCTCTCCCTCACCCCCCCCCCCCCCAAAAAAAAACTTGGTGCTCATTTGTTTCTGCACCCATGTTAAAGTCAATAAATTTAGCACACAGCTGGTCAGGGGGTACAGCCCTGATGTGCGGCTATCTTCTTTGGCACTGTCATCACTTTATTGATTCTAACACTGATATTCGGCATCAACGGATAACATTTGGAGACCCTTGGACCTGCATGGTCACTGGTCCAGCTCACCGCCTGAACCCCCTTTTCTGGGGCATAGTGTGTGCCCAACAGACCCCCCTACTAAATAATTATATGCAGTCACGGCCTTTCGGTTCTTCAGCTAAAAATCCCCATCAAAGTCTATAAAGCTTGTATAAAATAGGGGCCTAAAACGTACTCGCAAGAAATGTAACTGAATGCCGAAATACACCAAATAATCTACATACTGCATCTGTTTTTCATTGGATTCCCCAAGCACCCCTAAAAAGTTCCCTGCAATTTTCAGGTAATTTGAAAATGTTACCAAATACAGAAGAATTTACAATGCATCTGATCTCAGATGCGGTATTAGAGAGGGTTGGGGTTCCTTACAATGCATCTGATCTCAGACATGCTGTTAGAGAGGGTTGGGGTTACTTACAGTGCATCTGATCTCAGACGCGCTATTAGAGAGGGTCGGGGTTCCTTACAATGCATCTGATCTCAGACGCGCTGTTAGAGAGGGTTGGGGTTCCTTACAATGCATCTGATCTCAGACGCGCTATTAGAGAGGGTTGGGGTTCCTTACAATGCATCTGATTTCGGACGTGCTATTAGAGAGGGTTGGGGTTCCTTACAATGCATCTGATTTCGGACGTGCTATTAGAGAGGGTTGGGGTTCCTTACAATGCATCTGATCTCGGACGTGCTGTTAGAGAGGGTTGGGGTTCCTTACAGTGCATCTGATCTCGGACGTGCTGTTAGAGAGGGTTGGGGTTCCTTACAATGCATCTGATCTCAGACGCGCTATTAGAGAGGGTTAAGGATCCTCAGAATTTCACAATATAATTATAGGGTTCCTTAACCAAAAAAAAGGTTAAAAAAAAAAAACACAACACTGTATTACATATCGGCGTCACTTTATATTGCAGACATTTATTACATTATTCCAGGGTAAAACACCAGCTCATTAATTTGCCCTCCCCACCGTCAGTAACGTGATCTTTTAACGAGCCTGAATAACATAACAAATATAAATATTTGAAAAGCCATCAAGCACTCGCTGCTCGGTATAGTACCTCATTATATAGCAGGGGTGGGCAACTCCAGTCTTCACGGGCCACCAACAGGTCAGGTTTTCAGGATATCGCTGCTGCAGCACAAGTGGCTCAGTCATGGGATATCCTGAAAGCCTGACCTGCAGGTGGCCCGTGAAGACTGGAGTTTCCCACCCCGGCCCATAGGAAGTGGAGACAAACAGTAGAAGTCTCTGCTCATGAGCTTGCACTCTGTCCGTCAGAGGAGAACTCAATGGAAATTCTCTAATCTACTTTTTTCTACAGTGTATAATTGTCGGGGGGGGGGGGGGGTACATGTTTTCCATCACTAGAGGAAGCCCAAAAGGCCATATTTTATAATCCCTTAAAACGATAATTTTTGTTTTCGTGTTGTAGAGTACTGACGCTCAACTCATGACCCCGCAACAGGTCAGGTTTTAAGCCACTTGTGTTGAAGCTTGGATAGCCTTAAAACCTGACCTGTTTGAGGGGGGGGGGGTGGGGTGCGTTGTGATCTTGAGGGCAGTAGTTGAGCACCCCTGACCTAGAGAGGAATAATTAGGAGATGATTTAGCCCTGCTGAAAAATGGTGGCGTATCCCACGCAAACCCGCTCCTCCCTACGCGTCGCATCGCCCTGGAGCTTCGGGGCACATCAGATTTGTCATTCTGAGCCAATTCTCTAGGTTTGCGTTTTGTTACAAATTTGCATTGTTTTCCACGGAGATTCAACAACACCCGAGCGATGAAAGAATGAATCCAGAAGCACCCCTGACACGGAAGGGTTAATAAGAATCCTGGGGCCTAACTAATCATTTGGGCATCGCTCCATTATCTGTAATGTATTCTCATTTTTAATAGTATTTCCCACATCTCATTAAGAAATAAAGACTTGGAAATTCAAGCTTCCAGCGACTTATCTCTATCCTGCAACTCATTGATTAAACATTAACAGCTCTAAAGATGACACTATTCCTTTTCTATACAATTAAAGTCATGTACAGTAAATATATGGGCTGAGATCCGCCGCCGTTATCGTGATGTGCAGCGCGGCGCCTGTAGGATCTCGGCAAACATTTATTTCCTGCGCCTCCATTCTTCTGCGCTACCCATTGCCCCGCTTCTTATATCACACCGGGGTGCAAAGCTTTCGCACGCCTTTACTCCCTTTTGTGTGTGTGTGATATTTATATATGTTATTATAGTGCTCTGCGTGTTATTATATCTCTTAGTATTATTATATTGCTCTGCAGTTTACTACCTGCCATTTTGTTCTATCCCCGGCAGGGATTTTTAGAGGATTTTCTTTCCACAGATCCAAGGAAGTTTAGGACAGGGAAGAAAATGTTTGTGTTTTTTAGAGATGCGTTCGCACCAATCACTGCACAGTGTGAGTGTTAGGCGGATGTGGCTTTGTACGATCTCCAGCTTCCTTAAATGAACAGAGAACGTTATCCCGCCTCAATGTAGGTTTCTGCCCCACGCTGAAATTTATCCCGCCCCTGTGTACAGATTACTGCCCCATGCTGAACGTTATCCCCCGTGTACAGATTACTGCCCCATGCTAAACGTTATCCCGCCCCGGTGTACAGATTACTGCCCCATGCTGAACGTTATCCCGCCCCTGTGTACAGATTACTGCCCCACGCTGAATTTTATCCCAGCCCTGTGTACAGATTACTGCCCCATGCTAAACGTTATCCCGCCCCTGTGTACAGATTACTGCCCCATGCTAAACGTTATCCCGCCCCTGTGTACAGATTACTGCCCCATGCTGAACGTTATCCCGCCCCTGTGTACAGATTACTGCCCCATGCTGAACGTTATCCCGCCCCTGTGTACAGATTACTGCCCCATGCTAAACGTTATCCCGCCCCTGTGTACAGATTACTGCCCCATGCTAAACGTTATCCCGCCCCTGTGTACAGATTACTGCCCCATGCTAAACGTTATCCCGCCCCTGTGTACAGATTACTGCCCCATGCTAAACGTTATCCCGCCCCTGTGTACAGATTACTGCCCCACGCTGAACGTTATCCCGCCCGTGTACAGATTACTGCCCCACGCTGAACGTTATCCCGCCCCTGTGTACAGATTACTGCCCCACGCTGAACGTTATCCCGCCCGTGTACAGATTACTGCCCCATGCTAAACGTTATCCCGCCCCTGTGTACAGATTACTGCCCCACGCTGAACGTTATCCCGCCCCTGTGTACAGATTACTGCCCCACGCTGAACGTTATCCCGCCCCTGTGTACAGATTACTGCCCCATGCTGAACATTATCCCGCCCCTGTGTACAGATTACTGCCCCATGCTAAACGTTATCCCGCCCCTGTGTACAGATTACTGCCCCATGCTAAACGTTATCCCGCCCCTGTGTACAGATTACTGCCCCATGCTAAACGTTATCCCGCCCCTGTGTACAGATTACTGCCCCATGCTGAACGTTATCCCGCCCCTGTGTACAGATTACTGCCCCATGCTAAACGTTATCCCGCCCCTGTGTACAGATTACTGCCCCACGCTAAACGTTATCCCGCCCCTGTGTACAGATTACTGCCCCATGCTGAACGTTATCCCGCCCGTGTACAGATTACTGCCCCATGCTAAACGTTATCCCGCCCCTGTGTACAGATTACTGCCCCACGCTAAACGTTATCCCGCCCCTGTGTACAGATTACTGCCCCATGCTGAACGTTATCCCGCCCCTGTGTACAGATTACTGCCCCATGCTGAACTTTATCCCGCCCCTGTGTACAGATTACTGCCCCACGCTAAACGTTATCCCGCCCCTGTGTACAGATTACTGCCCCATGCTGAACGTTATCCCGCCCGTGTACAGATTGCTGCCCCATGCTAAACGTTATCCCGCCCCTGTGTACAGATTACTGCTCCATGCTAAACGTTATCCCGCCCCTGTGTACAGATTACTGCCCCATGCTGAACGTTATCCCGTCCCTGTGTACAGATTACTGCCCCACGCTAAACGTTATCACGCCCCTGTGTACAGATTACTGCCCCACGCTAAACGTTATCCCGCCCCTGTGTACAGATTACTGCCCCACGCTAAACGTTATCCCGCCCCTGTGTACAGATTACTGCCCCATGCTGAACGTTATCCCGCCCCTGTGTACAGATTACTGCCCCATGCTAAACGTTATCCCGCCCCTGTGTACAGATTACTGCCCCATGCTAAACGTTATCCCGCCCCTGTGTACAGATTACTGCCCCATGCTGAACGTTATCCCGCCCCTGTGTACAGATTACTGCCCCATGCTGAACGTTATCCCGCCCCTGTGTACAGATTACTGCCCCATGCTGAACGTTATCCCGCCCCTGTGTACAGATTACTGCCCCATGCTGAACGTTATCCCGCCCCTGTGTACAGATTACTGCCCCATGCTAAACGTTATCCCGCCCCTGTGTACAGATTACTGCCCCATGCTAAACGTTATCCCGCCCCTGTGTACAGATTACTGCCCCATGCTAAACGTTATCCCGCCCCTGTGTACAGATTACTGCCCCATGCTAAACGTTATCCCGCCCCTGTGTACAGATTACTGCCCCATGCTGAACGTTATCCCGCCCCTGTGTACAGATTACTGCCCCATGCTGAACGTTATCCCGCCCCTGTGTACAGATTACTGCCCCATGCTAAACGTTATCCCGCCCCTGTGTACAGATTACTGCCCCATGCTGAACGTTATCCCGCCCCTGTGTACAGATTACTGCCCCATGCGAAACGTTATCCCGCCCCTGTGTACAGATTACTGCCCCATGCTAAACGTTATCCCGCCCCTGTGTACAGATTACTGCCCCATGCTGAACGTTATCCCGCCCCTGTGTACAGATTACTGCCCCATGCGAAACGTTATCCCGCCCCTGTGTACAGATTACTGCCCCACGCTGAAATTTATCCCGCCCCTGTGTACAGATTACTGCCCCATGCTGAACGTTATCCCGCCCCTGTGTACAGATTACTGCCCCATGCGAAACGTTATCCCGCCCCTGTGTACAGATTACTGCCCCATGCTAAACGTTATCCCGCCCCTGTGTACAGATTACTGCCCCATGCTAAACGTTATCCCGCCCCTGTGTACAGATTACTGCCCCATGCTAAACGTTATCCCGCCCCTGTGTACAGATTACTGCCCCATGCTGAACGTTATCCCGCCCCTGTGTACAGATTACTGCCCCATGCTGAACGTTATCCCGCCCCTGTGTACAGATTACTGCCCCATGCTAAACGTTATCCCGCCCCTGTGTACAGATTACTGCCCCATGCTGAACGTTATCCCGCCCCTGTGTACAGATTACTGCCCCATGCTGAACGTTATCCCGCCCCTGTGTACAGATTACTGACCTTGGCTGAATTTTATTCCTTCCCCTGAAGTGTCGCGGCGTTAAAAATGACGCCACATTGTCACAGCAACGTGTCACCATGTGGTGTCGAAGCGTCATTTGACGCTGCAATGCTGCAGGAGGAGGAGGGCGGCGAGAAAGAGAAGCTAAGAGACCTTTACAGAGGCCCCACGCTCTCCCCCGGCAATCAGTGGGGAAGAGAGCCTGTCTGGCTAATAGGAAATGTGCCACTGAGTGTGATGGTTACGGTGGCAGCTGGGAGAGGCTGGTTACGGTGACAGCTGGGAGAGGCTGGTTACGGTGGCAGCTGGGTGAGGCTGGTTACGGTGGCAGCTGGGTGAGGCTGGTTACGGTGGCAGCTGGGTGAGGCTGGTTACGGTGGCAGCTGGGAGAGGCTGGTTACGGGGGCAGCTGGGAGAGGCTGGTTACGGTGACAGCTGGGAGAGGCTGGTTACGGTGACAGCTGGGTGAGGCTCGTTACGGTGGCAGCTGGGAGAGGCTGGTTACGGTGGCAGCTGGGAGAGGCTGTTACGGTGGCAGCTGGGAGAGGCTGGTTACGGTGGCAGCTGGGAGAGGCTGGTTACGGTGGCAGCTGGGAAAGGCTGGTTACGGTGTTAGCTTGGAGAGGCTGGTTACGGTGGCAGCTGGGCGAGGCTCGTTACGGTGGCAGCTGGGAGAGGCTGGTTACGGTAGCAGCTGGGAGAGGCTGGTTACGGTGGCAGCTGGGAGAGGCTGGTTACGGGGGCAGCTGGGAGAGGCTGGTTACGGTGGCAGCTGGGTGTGGCTGGTTACGGTGGCAGCTGGGTGAGGCTGTTACGGTGGCAGCTGGGAGAGGCTGGTTATGGGGGCAGCTGGGAGAGGCTGGTTACGGTGGCAGCTGGGAGAGGCTGGTTACGGTGGCAGCTGGGAGAGGCTGGTTACGGTGGCAACTGGGAGAGGCTGGTTACGGTGGCAGCTGGGAGAGGCTGGTTACGGTGGCAACTGGGAGAGGCTGGTTACGGTGGCAGCTGGGAGAGGCTGGTTACGAGGGCAGAAGGGAGAGGCTGGTTACGGTGGCAGCTGGGTGTGGCTGGTTATGGGGACAGCTGGGAGAGGCTGGTTACGGGAGCAGCTGGGAGAGGCTGGTTACGGGGGCAGCTGGGTGAGGCTGGTTACGGTGGCAGCTGGGTGTGGCTGGTTATGGGGGCAGCTGGGAGAGGCTGGTTACGGGGGCAGCTGGGAGAGGCTGGTTACGGGGGCAGCTGGGTGAGGCTGGTTACGGTGGCAGCTGGGTGTGGCTGGTTATGGGGACAGCTGGGAGAGGCTGGTTACGGTGGCAGCTGGGAGAGGCTGGTTATGGGGGCAGCTGGGAGAGGCTGGTTACGGTGGCAGCTGGGAGAGGCTGGTTACGGTGGCAGCTGGGAGAGGCTGGTTACGGTGGCAACTGGGAGAGGCTGGTTACGGTGGCAGCTGGGAGAGGCTGGTTATGGGGGCAGCTGGGAGAGGCTGGTTACGGTGGCAGCTGGGAGAGGCTGGTTACGGTGGCAGCTGGGAGAGGCTGGTTACGGTGGCAACTGGGAGAGGCTGGTTACGGTGGCAGCTGGGAGAGGCTGGTTACGGTGGCAACTGGGAGAGGCTGGTTACGGTGGCAACTGGGAGAGGCTGGTTACGGTGGCAGCTGGGAGAGGCTGGTTACGAGGGCAGAAGGGAGAGGCTGGTTACGGTGGCAGCTGGGTGTGGCTGGTTATGGGGACAGCTGGGAGAGGCTGGTTACGGGAGCAGCTGGGAGAGGCTGGTTACGGGGGCAGCTGGGTGAGGCTGGTTACGGGAGCAGCTGGGAGAGGCTGGTTACGGGGGCAGCTGGGAGAGGCTGGTTACGGGAGCAGCTGGGAGAGGCTGGTTACGGGGGCAGCTGGGAGAGGCTGGTTACGGGGGCAGCTGGGTGAGGCTGGTTACGGTGGCAGCTGGGTGTGGCTGGTTATGGGGACAGCTGGGAGAGGCTGGTTACGGGAGCAGCTGGGTGAGGCTGGTTACGGTGGCAGCTGGGTGAGGCTGGTTACGGTGGCAGCTGGGAGAGGCTGGTTACGGGGGCAGCTGGGAGAGGCTGGTTACGGTGACAGCTGGGAGAGGCTGGTTACGGTGACAGCTGGGAGAGGCTGGTTACGGTGACAGCTGGGAGAGGCTGGTTACGGGGGCAGCTGGGAGAGGCTTACGGGAGCAGCTGGGAGAGGCTGTTACGGTGGCAGCTGGGAGAGGCTGGTTACGGTGGCAGCTGGGTGAGGCTCGTTACGGTGGCAGCTGGGAGAGGCTGGTTACGGTGGCAGCTGGGAGAGGCTGGTTACGGTGGCAGCTGGGAGAGGCTGGTTACGGTGGCAGCTGGGTGTGGCTGGTTACAGTGGCAGCTGGGAGAGGCTGGTTACGGTGGCAGCTGGGAGAGGCTGGTTACGGGGACAGCTGGGAGAGGCTGGTTACGGTGACAGCTGGGAGAGGCTGGTTACGGTGGCAGCTGGGAGAGGCTGGTTACGGTGGCAGCTGGGAGAGGCTGGTTACGGTGGCAGCTGGGAGAGGCTGGTTACGGGGACAGCTGGGAGAGGCTGGTTACGGTGACAGCTGGGAGAGGCTGGTTACGGTGGCAGCTGGGAGAGGCTGGTTACGGTGGCAGCTGGGAGAGGCTGGTTATGGTGGCAGCTGGGAGAGGCTGGTTATGGGGGCAGCTGGGAGAGGCTGGTTACGGTGACAGCTGGGAGAGGCTGGTTACGGTGGCAGCTGGGAGAGGCTGGTTACGGTGGCAGCTGGGAGAGGCTGGTTATGGTGGCAGCTGGGAGAGGCTGGTTACGGTGGCAGCTGGGAGAGGCTGGTTACGGTGGCAGCTGGGAGAGGCTGGTTACGGTGGCAGCTGGGAGAGGCTGGTTATGGGGGCAGCTGGGAGAGGCTGGTTACGGTGGCAGCTGGGAGAGGCTGGTTACGGTGGCAGCTGGGAGAGGCTGGTTATGGGGGCAGCTGGGAGAGGCTGGTTACGGGGGCAGCAGGGAGAGGCTGGTTACGGTGGCAGCTGGGTGTGGCTGGTTACGGGGACAGCTGGGAGAGGCTGGTTACGGGGGCAGCTGGGAGAGGCTGGTTACGGGGGCAGCTGGGTGAGGCTGGTTACGGTGGCAGCTGGGTGAGGCTGGTTACGGGGGCAGCTGGGAGAGACTGTGGAATAGAGGAGGAATAAGGGATGACTCCCATAGTGATGTTGGGGTATTACAGACAAACTGGAGTCCAGATAAGCAAGACTGACACATCCACAAATACACACGTGTGTGTGTTAGTTTGTGTGTGTTTGTGTGTGTTGTGTGTGTGTGTGTGTGTGTGTGTGTGTGTGTGTGTTAGTGTGTGTGTGTGTGTGTTAGTGTGTGTGTGTGTGTGTGTGTGTTAGTGTGTGAGTGTGTTAGTGTGTTAGTGTGTGAGTGTGTGTGTGTTAGTGTGTGTTAGTGTGTGTGTGTGTGTGTGTGTGTGCGTGTGTGTGCGCGTGTGCGTGTGCGTGTGTGTGTGTGTGTGTTAGTGTGTGTTAATGTGTGTATGTCTGTGTGTGTGTTTGTGTTACAGCCGGTCCTCGCTTATCCGGATAATGGACCGGCGGATTGCGGGTCCATGTTAATCTGCGGCGGATACGCGGTTGCGACGTCGGATAATGCGTCCAGCGGGCTGCATTGTGCGGCGCTGGATAAACGGTTCGACGGGAAATGGACCGTGGGATTCCCGGGACCGCCTGTAAGATATTGCTCCATTCTGCACTCTTATGCTGACACCTAGTGGATCTGTGCCGAATTTGCAATCAACAGAGAAAGCTAATAAAGGTTTGTTACATTATAGATAAGAAGCGCATGCGTGTGAGACGGGGGGCACATGCATTAGGGCAGGGGGGCACATGCATTAGGGCAGGGGGGCACAGGCATTAGGGCAGGGGGCGCAATGGCAACGTGATGTCATTTGACACCGAAGACAAGGAGGGAGAGCAGGCAGGGGGGCTCAGCGGGAAAGTTTGCGCACCCCTGCATTAGGGGACACATGCATTACGGCAGGGGGGCGTGAGATTTTCTGGGGGCGGGGTTGCGGCGGTTACAGAGGCCCCGCGTTTCCCCCAAGGCATTTTTAATTAAATGATGGGGACCGCGCAAGGCCTCTGTAACACATTGGCTTCCAGCGAAGCGTCCAGTGACACCCCGGGGGTCGCCATGGCAGGGAGAAAAATTTGCGCACCCCTGCATTAGGGGACACGTGCATTAGGGAACACGTGTATTAGGGGACACGTGCATTAGGGGACACGTGCATTAGGGGACACGTGCATTAGGGGACACGTGCATTAGGAGGCACGTGTATTAGGGGACACGTGCATTAGGAGGCACGTGCATTAGGGGCACGTGCATTAGGGGACACGTGCATTAGGGGACACGTGCATTAGGGGACACGTGCATTAGGGGACACGTGCATTAGGGGACACGTGCATTAGGGGACACGTGCATTAGGGGACACGTGCATTAGGAGGCACGTGCATTAGGGGACACGTGCATTAGGGGACACGTGCATTAGGGGACACGTGCATTAGGGGACACGTGCATTAGGGGACACGTGCATTAGGGGACACGTGCATTAGGAGGCACGTGCATTAGGGGACACGTGCATTAGGGGACACGTGCATTAGGGGACACGTGCATTAGGGGACACGTGCATTAGGGGGCACGTGCATTAGGGGACACGTGCATTAGGGGACACGTGCATTAGGAGGCACGTGCATTAGGAGGCACGTGCATTAGGGGCACGTGCATTAGGGGACATGTGCATTAGGGGCACGTGCATTAGGGGACACGTGCATTAGGGACACGTGCATTAGGGGCACGTGCATTAGGGGACATGTGCATTAGGAGGCACGTGCATTAGGGGACACGTGCATTAGGAGGCACGTGCATTAGGGGGCACGTGCATTTGGGGACACGTGCATTAGGAGGCACGTGCATTAGGGGACACGTGCATTAGAGGTCACGTGCATTAGGGGACACGTGCATTAGGGGCACGTGCATTAGGGGACATGTGCATTAGGAGGCACGTGCATTAGGGGACACGTGCATTAGGGGCACGTGCATTAGGGGACACGTGCATTAGGGGACATGTGCATTAGGAGGCACGTGCATTAGGGGACACGTGCATTAGGGGACACGTGCATTAGGGGACATGTGCATTAGGAGGCACGTGCATTAGGGGACACGTGCATTAGGGGACACGTGCATTAGGGGACACGTGCATGAGGGGACACGTGCATTAGAGGACACGTGCATTAGGGGACACGTGCATTAGAGGACACGTGCATTAGGGGACAGGTGCATTAGAGGACACGTGCATTAGGGGACACGTGCATTAGGGGACATGTGCATTAGAGGACACGTGCATTAGAGGACACGTGCATTAGGGGACATGTGCATTAGAGGACACGTGCATTAGAGGACACATGCATTAGGGGACATGTGCATTAGGGGACATGTGCATTAGAGGACACGTGCATTAGGGGACATGTGCATTAGAGGACACGTGCATTAGGGGACACGTGCATTAGGGGCACGTGCATTAGGGGACATGTGCATTAGGAGGCACGTGCATTAGGGGACACGTGCATTAGGGGCACGTGCATTAGGGGACACGTGCATTAGGGGACATGTGCATTAGGAGGCACGTGCATTAGGGGACACGTGCATTAGGGGACACGTGCATTAGGGGACACGTGCATTAGGAGGCACGTGCATTAGGGGACACGTGCATTAGGGGACACGTGCATTAGGGGACACGTGCATTAGGGGACACGTGCATTAGGGGACATGTGCATTAGAGGACACGTGCACTAGGGGACATGTGCATTAGAGGACACGTGCATTAGGGGACACGTGCATTAGGGGACATGTGCATTAGAGGACACGTGCATTAGAGGACACGTGCATTAGGGGACACGTGCATTAGGGGACATGTGCATTAGAGGACACGTGCATTAGAGGACACGTGCATTAGGGGACATGTGCATTAGGGGACATGTGCATTAGAGGACACGTGCATTAGGGGACATGTGCATTAGAGGACACGTGCATTAGGGGCACGTGCATTAGGGGACACGTGCATTAGGAGGCACGTGCATTAGGGGACACGTGCATTAGGGGACATGTGCATTAGGGGACACGTGCATTAGGAGGCACGTGCATTAGGAGGCACGTGCATGAGGGGACACGTGCATTAGGGGACATGTGCATTAGGGGGCACGTGCATTAGGAGGCACGTGCATGAGGGGACACGTGCATTAGGGGACATGTGCATTAGGAGGCACGTGCATTAGGAGGCACGTGCATTACGAGGCACGTGCATTAGGGGCACGTGCATTAGGGGACACGTGCATTAGGAGGCACGTGCATTAGGGGGCACGTGCATTAGGAGGCACGTGCATTAGGGGACATGTGCATTAGGGGACACGTGCATTAGGAGGCACGTGCATTAGGGGACACGTGCATTAGGGGACACGTGCATTAGGAGGCACGTGCATTAGGGGGCACGTGCATTAGGGGACACGTGCATTAGGGGACATGTGCATTAGGGGGCACGTGCATTAGGAGGCACGTGCATGAGGGGACACGTGCATTAGGGGACATGTGCATTAGAGGACACGTGCATTAGAGGACACGTGCATTAGGGGACACGTGCATTAGGAGGCACGTGCATTAGGGGGCACGTGCATTAGGGGACACGTGCATTAGGGGACATGTGCATTAGAGGACACGTGCATTAGGAGGCACGTGCATTAGGGGACATGTGCATGAGGGGACACGTGCATTAGGGGCACGTGCATTAGGGGGCACGTGCATTAGGGGACACGTGCATTAGGGGCACGTGCATTAGGGGGCACGTGCATTAGGGGACACGTGCATTAGGGGACACGTGTATTAGGGGACACGTGCATTAGGGGACATGTGCATTAGGGGGCACGTGCATTAGGAGGCACGTGCATTAGGGACACGTGCATTAGGGGACACGTGCATTAGGGGACACGTGCATTAGGGGACACGTGCATTAGGGGACACGTGCATTAGGAGGCACGTGCATTAGGGGCACGTGCATTAGGGGACACGTGCATTAGGGGACACGTGCATTAGGAGGCACGTGCATTAGGGGCACGTGCATTAGGGGACACGTGCATTAGGGGACACGTGCATTAGGGGGCACGTGCATTAGGGGACACGTGCATTAGGGGACACGTGCATTAGGGGACACGTGCATTAGGGGGCACGTGCATTAGGGGGCACGTGCATTAGGAGGCACGTGCATTAGGGGACACGTGCATTAGGGGACACGTGCATTAGAGGACACGTGCATTAGGAGGCACGTGCATTAGGGGACACGTGCATTAGGGGGCACGTGCATTAGGGGACACGTGCATTAGAGGACACGTGCATTAGGAGGCACGTGCATTAGGGGACACGTGCATTAGGGGGCACGTGCATTAGGGGACACGTGCATTAGGGGACACGTGCATTAGGGGACACGTGCATTAGGGGGCACGTGCATTAGGGGACACGTGCATTAGGAGGCACGTGCATTAGGGGCAGGTGCATTAGGGGACATGTGCATTAGGGGACACGTGCATTAGGGGACACGTGCATTAGGGGACACGTGCATTAGGGGACATGTGCATTAGGGGCACGTGCATTAGGGGACACGTGCATTAGGGGACACGTGCATTAGGGGCACGTGCATTAGGGGACACGTGCATTAGGGGGCACGTGCATTAGGGGACACGTGCATTAGGAGGCACGTGCATTAGGGGCACGTGCATTAGGGGGCACGTGCATTAGGGGACACGTGCATTAGGGGCACGTGCATTAGGGACACGTGCATTAGGGGGCACGTGCATTAGGGGACACGTGCATTAGGGGACACGTGCATTAGGGAACACGTGCATTAGGGGACACGTGCATTAGGAGGCATGTGCATTAGGGGACACGTGCATTAGGGGACACGTGCATTAGGAGGCATGTGCATTAGGGAACACGTGCATTAGGGGACACGTGCATTAGGAGGCATGTGCATTAGGGGACACGTGCATTAGGGGACACGTGCATTAGGAGGCATGTGCATTAGGGGACACGTGCATTAGGAGGCATGTGCATTAGGGGACACGTGCATTAGGGGACATGTGCATTAGGGGACACGTGCATTAGGGGACACGTGCATTAGTAGGCATGTGCATTAGGGGACACGTGCATTAGGAGGCATGTGCATTAGGGGACACGTGCATTAGGGGACACGTGCATTAGGAGGCATGTGCATTAGGGGACACGTGCATTAGGGGGCACGTGCATTAGGGGACACGTGCAATAGGGGACACGTGCATTAGGGGACACGTGCATTAGGGGACACGTGCATTAGGGGACACGTGCATTAGGGACACGTGCATTAGGGGACACGTGCATTAGGGGGCACGTGCATTAGGAGGCACGTGCATTAGGGGACACGTGCATTAGGGGACACGTGCATTAGAGGACACGTGCATTAGGAGGCACGTGCATTAGGGGGCACGTGCATTAGGGGACACGTGCATTAGGGGGCACGTGCATTAGGGGACACGTGCATTAGGGGACACGTGCATTAGGAGGCACGTGCATTAGGGGCACGTGCATTAGGGGACATGTGCATTAGGGGACACGTGCATTAGGGGACACGTGCATTAGGGGACACGTGCATTAGGGGCACGTGCATTAGGGGACACGTGCATTAGGGGACACGTGCATTAGTAGGCATGTGCATTAGGGGACACGTGCATTAGGAGGCATGTGCATTAGGGGACACGTGCATTAGGGGACATGTGCATTAGGGGACACGTGCATTAGGGGACACGTGCATTAGTAGGCATGTGCATTAGGGGACACGTGCATTACGAGGCATGTGCATTAGGGGACACGTGCATTAGGGGACACGTGCATTAGGAGGCATGTAGGGGGCACGTGCATTAGGGGACACGTGCATTAGGGGACACGTGCATTAGGGGACACGTGCATTAGGGGACACGTGCATTAGGGGACACGTGCATTAGGGACACGTGCATTAGGGGACACGTGCATTAGAGGACACGTGCATTAGGAGGCACGTGCATTAGGGGGCACGTGCATTAGGGGACACGTGCATTAGGGGGCACGTGCATTAGGGGACACGTGCATTAGGGGACACGTGCATTAGGAGGCACGTGCATTAGGGGCACGTGCATTAGGGGACATGTGCATTAGGGGACACGTGCATTAGGGGACACGTGCATTAGGGGACACGTGCATTAGGGGCACGTGCATTAGGGGACACGTGCATTAGGGGACACGTGCATTAGGGGCACGTGCATTAGGGGACACGTGCATTAGGGGGCACGTGCATTAGAGGACACGTGCATTAGGGGACACGTGCATTAGGGACACGTGCATTAGGGGGCACGTGCATTAGGGGGCACGTGCATTAGGGGACACGTGCATTAGGGGACACGTGCATTAGGGGACACGTGCATTAGGGGACACGTGCATTAGGGGACACGTGCATTAGGGAACACGTGCATTAGGGGACACGTGCATTAGGAGGCATGTGCATTAGGGGACACGTGCATTAGGGGACACGTGCATTAGGGGACACGTGCATTAGGAGGCATGTGCATTAGGGAACACGTGCATTAGGGGACACGTGCATTAGGAGGCATGTGCATTAGGGGACACGTGCATTAGGGGACACGTGCATTAGGGGACACGTGCATTAGGGGACACGTGCATTAGGAGGCATGTGCATTAGGGGACACGTGCATTAGGAGGCATGTGCATTAGGGGACACGTGCATTAGGGGACACGTGCATTAGGGACACGTGCATTAGGGACACGTGCATTAGGGACACGTGCATTAGGGACACGTGCATTAGGGGACACGTGCATTAGGGGCACGTGCATTAGGGGACACGTGCATTAGGGGGCACGTGCATTAGGGGCACGTGCATTAGGGGACACGTGCATTAGGGGACACGTGCATTAGGGGACACGTGCATTAGGAGGCACGTGTATTAGGGGACACGTGCATTAGGGAACACGTGCATTAGGGGCACGTGCATTAGGGGCACGTGCATTAGGAGGCACGTGCATTAGGAGACACGTGCATTAGGAGGCACGTGCATTAGGAGGCACGTGCATTAGGGGACACGTGCATTAGGAGGCACGTGCATTAGGGGGCACGTGCATTAGGGGACACGTGCATTAGGGGCACGTGCATTAGGGACACGTGCATTAGGAGGCACGTGCATTAGGAGACACGTGCATTAGGAGGCACGTGCATTAGGAGGCACGTGCATTAGGAGGCACGTGCATTAGGGGACACGTGCATTAGGGGGCACGTGCATTAGGGGCACGTGCATTAGGAGGCACGTGCATTAGGAGACACGTGCATTAGGAGGCACGTGCATTAGGGGACACGTGCATTAGGGGGCACGTGCATTAGGGGACACGTGCATTAGGGGACACGTGCATTAGGAGGCACGTGCATTAGGGGACACGTGCATTAGGGACACGTGCATTAGGGGCACGTGCATTAGGGGACACGTGCATTAGGGGACACGTGCATTAGGGGATACGTGCATTAGGGGACACGTGCATTAGGGGGCACGTGCATTAGGGGACACGTGCATTAGGGGGCACGTGCATTAGGGGACACGTGCATTAGGGGACACGTGCATTAGGAGGCACGTGCATTAGGGGACACGTGCATTAGGAGGCACGTGCATTAGGGGACACGTGCATTAGGAGGCATGTGCATTAGGGGACACGTGCATTAGGAGGCATGTGCATTAGGGGACACGTGCATTAGGGGACACGTGCATTAGGGACACGTGCATTAGGGACACGTGCATTAGGGGACACGTGCATTAGGGACACGTGCATTAGGGGACACGTGCATTAGGGGCACGTGCATTAGGGGACACGTGCATTAGGGGGCACGTGCATTAGGGGCACGTGCATTAGGGGACACGTGCATTAGGGGACACGTGCATTAGGGGACACGTGCATTAGGGAACACGTGCATTAGGGGCACGTGCATTAGGGGCACGTGCATTAGGAGGCATGTGCATTAGGAGACACGTGCATTAGGAGGCACGCGCATTAGGGGACACGTGCATTAGGGGACACGTGCATTAGGAGGCATGTGCATTAGGGGGCACGTGCATTAGGGGACACGTGCATTAGGGGCACGTGCATTAGGGACACGTGCATTAGGAGGCACGTGCATTAGGAGGCACGTGCATTAGGAGGCACGTGCATTAGGGGACACGTGCATTAGGGGGCACGTGCATTAGGGGCACGTGCATTAGGAGGCACGTGCATTAGGAGACACGTGCATTAGGGGACACGTGCATTAGGGGGCACGTGCATTAGGGGACACGTGCATTAGGGGACACGTGCATTAGGGGGCACGTGCATTAGGGGACACGTGCATTAGGGACACGTGCATTAGGGGCACGTGCATTAGGGGACACGTGCATTAGGGGACACGTGCATTAGGGGACACGTGCATTAGGGGATACGTGCATTAGGGGACACGTGCATTAGGGGGCACGTGCATTAGGGGACACGTGCATTAGGGGGCACGTGCATTAGGGGACACGTGCATTAGGAGGCACGTGCATTAGGGGACACGTGCATTAGGGGACACGTGCATTAGGAGGCACGTGCATTAGGGGACACGTGCATTAGGGGGTACGTGCATTAGGGGACACGTGCATTAGGGGACACGTGCATTAGGGGGCACGTGCATTAGGGGACACGTGCATTAGGGGACACGTGCATTAGGGGGCACGTGCATTAGGGGGCACGTGCATTAGGGGGCAGTGTGGGGTACCGCACGGTTTCTGCGTCGGCTCAAAAATTCCTTGAATGGGACCTAACGCCGGAACGGGCGAGATAACCCGCACTAGCAGTTGATGCCTGTGCCCCCATGTGCCTCACATACATGCCAGGCACCTTCCCGTGTAATTCCCCGGGCCCCCATGTGCCTCACATACATGCCAGGCACCTTCCCGTGTAACTCCCGGGAGTTACCAGAGAAACAGTAGGAAAAAGCAGGCACCAGTAACACAGGAAACACAAAATAAAGGAAGGATATCCAAGGGAGCGTGTGCTCTTGAAAAAGAGCTTGCGCTCGAAACGCGTTGGTGGGGGGCCCTGTACCCCGTAATGCTGCTGTTATTTTTGCAGATTCCATTAAATTCACTTTTTAATGGGCACACGCTCCCTTGGATATCCTTCATTTATCTTTTGTTTCCTGTGTTACTGCTGCCTGCTTTTTCCTACTGTTTCTCTTGTCAGCACCCCAGAAAACACGGAAGCGCACCCCCTGCTGTGGATGAGGACTGGACAGTCTTGAGTACACATACTCCTCAGAGCGAGTCATTTGCATCACCTGCTTATTCTCCATTCCGATATAAAATGTTGGGTCACTTTATTGTGAGGTCCCTTACTACATTGCTTGTGGGGACCCTAGTCCACTAGTCGGGTTATAATGGAGTTGTGATTGTTCTACATGTTATGGGTTAATATCCCTCACCCTCCCACCAGGGAGTTCATACGGCAGGACTCTGCAATCAAGTATTTGAACTGTTATTGTGGTTTCTTTCAAGTACCATATTATAGGCTTTTCTTCTCACATACATACCAGGCACCTTCCCGTGTAACTACCCGGGGGCCCCCGTGTATTTCACATACATACCAGGCACCTTCCCGTGTAACTCCCCGGGCCCCCGTGTATTTCACATACATACCAGGCACCTTCCCGTGTAACTACCCGGGCCCCCGTGTGTCTCACATACAGTACATACCAGGCACCTTCCCGTGTAACTACCCGGGCCTCCGTGTGTCTCACATACATACCAGGCACCTTCCCGTGTAACTCCCCGGGCCCCCGTGTGTCTCACATACATACCAGGCACCTTCCTGTGTAACTCCCCGGGCCCCCGTGTGTCTCACATACATACCAGGCACCTTCCCGTGTAACTACCCGGGCCTCCGTGTGTCTCACATACATACCAGGCACCTTCCCGTGTAACTACCCGGGCCCCCGTGTGTCTCACATACATATCAGGCACCTTCCCGTGTAACTCCCCGGGCCCCCGTGTGTCTCACATACATACCAGGCACCTTCCCGTGTAACTACCCGGGCCCCCGTGTGTCTCACATACATACCAGGCACCTTCCCGTGTAACTACCCGGGCCCCCGTGTGTCTCACATACATACCAGGCACCTTCCCGTGTAACTCCCGGGCCCCCGTGTGTCTCACATACATACCAGGCACCTTCCCGTGTAACTCCCCGGGCTCCCGTGTGTCTCACATACATACCAGGCACCTTCTCGTGTAACTCCCCGGGCCCCCGTGTGTCTCACATACATACCAGGCACCTTCCCGTGTAACTCCCCGGGCCCCGTGTGTCTCACATACATACCAGGCACCTTCCCGTGTAACTCCCCGGACTCCCGTGTGTCTCACATACATACCAGGCACCTTCTCGTGTAACTCCCCGGGCCCCCGTGTGTCTCACATACATACCAGGCACCTTCCCGTGTAACTCCCCGGGCCCCCGTGTGTCTCACATACATACCAGGCACCTTCCCGTGTAACTACCCGGGCCCCCGTGTGTCTCACATACATACCAGGCACCTTCCCGTGTAACTACCCGGGCCCCCGTGTGTCTCACATACATACCAGGCACCTTCCCGTGTAACTCCCCGGGCCCCCGTGTGTCTCACATACATACCAGGCACCTTCCCGTGTAACTCCCCGGGCCTCCGTGTGTCTCACATACATACCAGGCACCTTCCCGTGTAACTACCCGGGCCCCCGTGTGTCTCACATACCAGGCACCTACCCGTGTAACTACCCGGGCCCCCGTGTGTCTCACATACATACCAGGCACCTTCCCGTGTAACTACCCGGGCCCCCGTGTGTCTCACATACATACCAGGCACCTTCCCGTGTAACTCCCCGGGCCCCCGTGTGTCTCACATACATACCAGGCACCTTCCCGTGTAACTACCTGGGCCCCCGTGTGTCTCACATACATACCAGGCACCTTCCCGTGTAACTACCCGGGCCTCCGTGTGTCTCACATACATACCAGGCACCTTCCCGTGTAACTCCCCGGGCCCCCGTGTGTCTCACATACATACCAGGCACCTTCCCGTGTAACTCCCCGGGCCCCCGTGTGTCTCACATACATACCAGGCACCTTCCCGTGTAACTCCCCGGGCCCCCGTGTGTCTCACATACATACCAGGCACCTTCCCGTGTAACTCCCCGGGCCCCCGTGTGTCTCACATACATACCAGGCACCTTCCCGTGTAACTCCCCGGGCCCCCGTGTGTCTCACATACCAGGCACCTTCCCGTGTAACTCCCCGGGCCCCTGTGTGTCTCACATACATACCAGGCACCTTCCCGTGTAACTACCCAGGCCCCCGTGTGTCTCACATACCAGGCACCTACCCGTGTAACTACCCGGGCCCCCGTGTGTCTCACATACATACCAGGCACCTTCCCGTGTAACTACCCGGGCCCCCATGTGTCTCACATACATACCAGGCACCTTCCCGTGTAACTACCCGGGCCCCCGTGTGTCTCACATACATACCAGGCACCTTCCCGTGTAACTCCCCGGGCCCCCATGTGTCTCACATACATACCAGGCACCTTCCCGTGTAACTCCCGGGCCCCCGTGTGTCTCACATACATACCAGGCACCTTCCCATGTAACTCCCCGGGCCCCTGTGTGTCTCACATACATACCAGGCACCTTCCCATGTAACTCCCCGGGCCTCCGTGTGTCTCACATACATACCAGGCACCTTCCCATGTAACTCCCCGGGCCCCTGTGTGTCTCACATACATACCAGGCACCTTCCCATGTAACTCCCCGGGCCCCCGTGTGTCTCACATACATACCAGGCACCTTCCCGTGTAACTCCCGGGCCCCGTGTGTCTCACATACATACCAGGTACCTTCCCGTGTAACTACCCGGGCCCCCGTGTGTCTCACATACATACCAGGCACCTTCCCGTGTAACTCCCCGGGCCCCCGTGTGTCTCACATACATACCAGGCACCTTCCCGTGTAACTACCCGGGCCCCCATGTGTCTCACATACATACCAGGCACCTTCCCGTGTAACTACCCAGGCCCCCGTGTGTCTCACATACATACCAGGCACCTTCCCGTGTAACTACCCGGGCCCCCATGTGTCTCACATACATACCAGGCACCTTTCCGTGTAACTACCCGGGCCCCTGTGTGTCTCACATACATACCAGGCACCTTCCCGTGTAACTCCCCAGGCCCCCGTGTGTCTCACATACATACCAGGCACCTTCCCGTGTAACTACCCGGGCCCCCGTGTGTCTCACATACATACCAGGCACCTTCCCGTGTAACTCCCCGGGCCCCCGTGTGTCTCACATACATACCAGGCACCTTCCCGTGTAACTCCCCAGGCCCCCGTGTGTCTCACATACATACCAGGCACCTTCCCGTGTAACTACCCGGGCCCCCGTGTGTCTCACATACATACCAGGCACCTTCCCGTGTAACTACCTGGGCCCCCGTGTGTCTCACATACATACCAGGCACCTTCCCGTGTAACTCCCCGGGCCCCTGTGTGTCTCACATACATACCAGGCACCTTCCCGTGTAACTAACCGGGCCTCCGTGTGTCTCACATACATACCAGACACCTTCCCGTGTAACTACCCGGGCCTCCGTGTGTCTCACATACATACCAGACACCTTCCCGTGTAACTACCCGGGCCTCCGTGTGTCTCACATACATACCAGACACCATCCCGTGTAACTACCCGGGCCCCCATGTGTCTCACATACATACCAGGCACCTTCCTGTGTAACTACCCGGGCCCCCGTGTGTCTCACATACATACCAGGCACCTTCCCGTGTAACTCCCCGGGCCCCCGTGTGTCTCACATACATACCAGGCACCTTCCCGTGTAACTCCCCGGGCCCCCGTGTGTCTCACATACATACCAGGCACCTTCCCGTGTAACTCCCCGGCCCCCGTGTGTCTCACATACATACCAGGCACCTTCCCGTGTAACTCCCGGGCCCCCGTGTGTCTCACATACATACCAGGCACCTTCCCGTGTAACTCCCCGGGCCCCCGTGTGTCTCACATACATACCAGGCACCTTCCCGTGTAACTCCCCGGACCCCCGTGTGTCTCACATACATACCAGGCACCTTCCCGTGTAACTCCCCGGCCCCCGTGTGTCTCACATACATACCAGGCATCTTCCCGTGTAACTCCCCGGGCCCCCGTGTGTCTCACATACATACCAGGCACCTTCCCGTGTAACTCCCCGGGCCTCCGTGTGTCTCACATACATACCAGGCACCTTCCCGTGTAACTCCCCGGGCCTCCGTGTGTCTCACATACATACCAGGCACCTTCCCGTGTAACTACCCGGGCCCCCGTGTGTCTCACATACATACCAGGCACCTTCCCGTGTAACTACCCGGGCCCCCGTGTGTCTCACATACATACCAGGCACCTTCCCGTGTAACTACCCGGGCCCCCGTGTGTCTCACATACATACCAGGCACCTTCCTGTGTAACTACCAGGGCCCCCGTGTGTCTCACATACATACCAGGCACCTTCCCGTGTAACTCCCCGGGCCCCCGTGTGTCTCACATACATACCAGGCACCTTCCCGTGTAACTACCCGGGCCCCCGTGTGTCTCACATACATACCAGGCACCTTCCCGTGTAACTCCCTGGGCCCCCGTGTGTCTCACATACATACCAGGCACCTTCCCGTGTAACTCCCCGGGCCCCCGTGTGTCTCACATACATACCAGGCACATTCCCGTGTAACTACCGGGCCCCCGTGTGTCTGACATACATACCAGGCACCTTCCCGTGTAACTACCCGGGCCCCCATGTGTCTCACATACATACCAGGCACCTTCCCGTGTAACTCCCCGGGCCCCCGTGTGTCCCACATACATACCAGGCACCTTCCCGTGTAACTACCCGGGCCCCCGTGTGTTTCACATACATACCAGGCACCTTCCCGTGTAACTCCCCGGGCCCCCGTGTGTCTCACATACATACCAGGCACCTTCCCGTGTAACTCCCCAGGCCCCCGTGTTTCTCACATACATACCAGGCACCTTCCCGTGTAACTCCCCGGGCCCCCGTGTTTCTCACATACATACCAGGCACCTTCCCGTGTAACTCCCCAGGCCCCCGTGTTTCTCACATACATACCAGGCACCTTCCCGTGTAACTACCCGGGCCCCCGTGTGTCTCACATACATACCAGGCACCTTCCCGTGTAACTCCCCAGGCCCCCGTGTTTCTCACATACATACCAGGCACCTTCCCGTGTAACTCCCCTGGCCCCCGTGTGTCTCACATACATACCAGGCACCTTCCCGTGTAACTCCCCGGGCCCCCGTGTGTCTCACATACATACCAGGCACCTTCCCGTGTAACTACCCGGGCCCCCGTGTGTCTCACATACATACCAGGCACCTTCCCGTGTAACTCCCCAGGCCCCCGTGTTTCTCACATACATACCAGGCACCTTCCCGTGTAACTCCCCTGGCCCCCGTGTGTCTCACATACATACCAGGCACCTTCCCGTGTAACTCCCCGGGCCCCCGTGTGTCTCACATACATACCAGGCACCTTCTCGTGTAACTCCCCGGCCCCCGTGTGTCTCACATACATACCAGGCACCTTCCCGTGTAACTCCCCAGGCCCCCGTGTGTTTCACATACATACCAGGCACCTTCCCGTGTAACTCCCCAGGCCCCCGTGTTTCTCACATACATACCAGGCACCTTCCCGTGTAACTCCCCGGGGGCCGGACTTGTTTCGCCGGCTGCTGTCCCGGGCAGCCAGGGTCGGACCCCCGGGAATGACGGCTCTATCACACACCCTGGATTCTTCTCCCGGAATTTGGTCGCTGGCTCTATGTTGTAGACACCAAAGGGTTAAGGACGGTAAAACATATTAGCCGGGGTGCAGTAGGAGCGCGGCAGGGGACATTCACCCACACAGGCGCTGTAGGCCAGTGTTTCTCAACCAGTGGGACGCAAAGGTCGTGAAGGTCAGACGCAGTGGCGGGTTGGCCTATCAGGCGTTCAGTGCTGCTGGTGATAGGCTGTTTGGCTGGTGTTATGATAGCGGTCCCAGCGGATCCCCAGATCCCCAGATCCCCATGCAGCAGCAGCAGCCGTCCGGCGGTCACAGGAATCCTCTCCCTTCTCTTGTCGGCGCTGGAAGTTGGATCTAGCTTCTGCCTGGCTGGAGGATGATGGAGCTGCGGAGTCGCTGCACCGGATCAGCGCAGCGGAGACCTCCTCACCCCAAGGTAAGAATGTTGGGGGTTGGGGTGAGTGGAAGGGAGAGTGAGTGTGGGGAGGAGGGAGGGAGTGGAAGTGGGAAGGGAGGGAGAAGAGTAAGGCTGAGTTTATAGTAATGGCTACGGCGATGTAACCGCGTGACGTCACACGTCGCCGTCACTATAGCGATTGTTGCACTTGGTGCAGGAGACCTCAGGTTGCGCTTATAATACTGGCGACGGCGCACAGCGATGTCACAAGCACTTGAAGTACGTCGTGGGTGCCCATAGTGGGCGTGAACGCGACGGCGCGGCGACATGGCGGCCAAAATTGCTGAAGCCAAGGATTTTGGTTTTTGGACAGCGACGGCAGCGTCACGTGAGCGGTTCAGCCAATGAGGGCGAACTGCTCGGGTGACGCCACGCCCTCCCGAGGTCTCCTGCACCTAGTGCAACAATCGCTATAGCGACGGCGACGTGTGATGTCACGAGGTCGCGTCGCCATTACTATAAAGTCAGCATAAGGGGAAAGAGAGAGAAGGTGGGGGTGTAATAAAGGGAAGGAGAGCAAGGGGGGGAGAGAGAGAAGTTGGGGAGTGTAATAAGGGGAAGGAGAGCAAGGGGGGGAGAGAGAGAAGTTGGGGAGTGTAATAAGGGGAAGGAGAGCAAGGGGGGGAGAGAGAGAAGTTGGGGAGTGTAATAAGGGGAAGGAGAGCAAGGGGGGGAGAGAGAGAAGGTGGGGGTGTAATAAGGGGAAGGAGAGCAAGGAGGGGAGAGAGAGAAGGTGGGGAGTGTAATAAGGGGAAGGAGAGCAAGGGGGGAGAGAGAGAAGGTGGGGAGTGTAATAAGGGGATGGAGAGCAAGGGGGGGAGAGAGAGAAGGTGGGGGGTGTAATAAGGGGAAGGAGAGCAAGGAGGGGAGAGAGAGAAGGTGGGGAGTGTAATAAGGGGAAGGAGAGCAAGGGGGGGGAGAGAGAGAAGGTGGGGGGTGTAATAAGGGGAAGGAGAGCAAGGGGGGGAGAGAGAGAAGGTGGGGTGTAATAAGGGGAAGGAGAGCAAGGGGGGAGAGAGAGAGAAGGTGGGGAGTGTAATAAGGGGAAGGAGAGCAAGGGGGGAGAGATAGAGAAGGTGGGGAGTGTAATAATGGGAAGGAGAGCAAGGGGGGGGGAGAGAGAGAAGGTGGGGGTGTAATAAGGGGGAGAGCAAGGGGGGAGAGAGAAGGTGGGGAGTGTAATAAGGGGAAGGAGAGCAAGGGGGGGGGGAGAGAGAGAAGGTGGGGAGTGTAATAAGAGGAAGGAGAGCAAGGGGGGAGAGAGAGAAGGTGGGGGGTGTAATAAGGGGAAGGAGAGCAAGGTGGGGGAGAGAGAAGGTGGGGGTGTAATAAGGGGAAGGAGAGCAAGGGGGGGAGAGAGAAGGGGGGAGTGTAATAAGGGGATGGAGAGCAAGGGGGGGGGGAGACAGAGAAGGTGGGGAGTGTAATAAGGGGAAGGAGAGCAAGGGGGAGAGAGAGAGAAGGTGGGGAGTGTAATAAGGGGAAGGAGAGCAAGGGGGGGAGAGAGAGAAGGTGGGGGGTGTAATAAGGGGAAGGAGAGCAAGGTGGGGAGAGAGAAGGTGGGGAGTGTAATAAGGGGAAGGAGAGCAAGGGGGGGAGAGAGAGAAGGTGGGGTGTGTAATAAGGGGAAGGAGAGCAAGGTGGGGAGAGAGAAGGTGGGGAGTGTAATAAGGGGAAGGAGAGCAAGGGGGGGAGTGTAATAAGGGGATGGAGAGCAAGGGGGGGGAGACAGAGAAGGTGGGGAGTGTAATAAGGGGAAGGAGAGCAAGGGGGAGAGAGAGAACGTGGGGAGTGTAATAAGGGGAAGGAGAGCAAGGGGGGGAGAGAGAGAGAAGGTCGGGGGTGTAATAAGGGGAAGGAGAGCAAGGGGGGGAGAGAGAGACGGTGGGGAGTGTAATAAGGGGAAGGAGAGCAAGGGGGGGAGAGAGAAGGTGGGGAGTGTAATAAGGGGAAGGAGAGCAAGGGGGGGAGAGAGAGAAGTTGGGGAGTGTAATAAGGGGAAGGAGAGCAAGGGGGGAGAGAGAGAAGGTGGGGAGTGTAATAAGGGGATGGAGAGCAAGGGGGGGAGAGAGAGAAGGTGGGGAGTGTAATAAGGGGAAGCAGAGCAAGGGGGGGGAGAGAGAGAAGGTGGGGGGTGTAATAAGGGGAAGGAGAGCAAGGGGGGAGAGAGAGAAGGTGGGGTGTAATAAGGGGAAGGAGAGCAAGGGGGGAGAGAGAGAGAAGGTGGGGAGTGTAATAAGGGGAAGGAGAGCAAGGGGGGAGAGATAGAGAAGGTGGGGAGTGTAATAATGGGAAGGAGAGCAAGGGGGGGGGAGAGAGAGAAGGTGGGGGTGTAATAAGGGGGAGAGCAAGGGGGGAGAGAGAAGGTGGGGAGTGTAATAAGGGGAAGGAGAGCAAGGGGGGGGGGAGAGAGAGAAGGTGGGGAGTGTAATAAGAGGAAGGAGAGCAAGGGGGGAGAGAGAGAGAAGGTGGGGGGTGTAATAAGGGGAAGGAGAGCAAGGTGGGGGAGAGAGAAGGTGGGGGTGTAATAAGGGGAAGGAGAGCAAGGGGGGGGAGAGAGAAGGGGGGAGTGTAATAAGGGGATGGAGAGCAAGGGGGGGGGAGACAGAGAAGGTGGGGAGTGTAATAAGGGGAAGGAGAGCAAGGGGGAGAGAGAGAGAAGGTGGGGAGTGTAATAAGGGGAAGGAGAGCAAGGGGGGGAGAGAGAGAAGGTGGGGGGTGTAATAAGGGGAAGGAGAGCAAGGTGGGGAGAGAGAAGGTGGGGAGTGTAATAAGGGGAAGGAGAGCAAGGGGGGGAGTGTAATAAGGGGATGGAGAGCAAGGGGGGGAGACAGAGAAGGTGGGGAGTGTAATAAGGGGAAGGAGAGCAAGGGGGGTAGAGAAGGTGGAGAGTGTAATAAGGGGATGGAGAGCAAGGGGGGGAGACAGAGAAGGTGGGGAGTGTAATAAGGGGAAGGAGAGCAAGGGGGAGAGAGAGAGAAGGTGGGGAGTGTAATAAGGGGAAGGAGAGCAAGGGGGGGGGAGAGAGAAGGTGGGGAGTGTAATAAGGGGAAGGAGAGCAAGGGGGGGAGAGAGAGAAGTTGGGGAGTGTAATAAGGGGAAGGAGAGCAAGGGGGAGAGAGAGAAGGTGGGGAGTGTAATAAGGGGATGGAGAGCAAGGGGGGGAGAGAGAGAAGGTGGGGGGTGTAATAAGGGGAAGGAGAGCAAGGAGGGGAGAGAGAGAAGGTGGGGAGTGTAATAAGGGGAAGGAGAGCAAGGGGGGGGAGAGAGAGAAGGTGGGGGGGTGTAATAAGGGGAAGGAGAGCAAGGGGGGGAGAGAGAGAAGGTGGGGGTGTAATAAGGGGAAGGAGAGCAAGGGGGGAGAGAGAAAGAAGGTGGGGAGTGTAATAATGGGAAGGAGAGCAAGGGGGGGGGAGAGAGAGAGAAGGTGGGGGTGTAATAAGGGGGAGAGCAAGGGGGGAGAGAGAAGGTGGGGAGTGTAATAAGGGGAAGGAGAGCAAGGGGAGGGAGAGAGAGAAGGTGGGGAGTGTAATAAGAGGAAGGAGAGCAAGGGGGGAGAGAGAGAGAAGGTGGGGGGTGTAATAAGGGGAAGGAGAGCAAGGTGGGGGAGAGAGAAGGTGGGGGTGTAATAAGGGGAAGGAGAGCAAGGGGGGAGAGAGAAGGGGGGAGTGTAATAAGGGGATGGAGAGCAAGGGGGGGGAGACAGAGAAGGTGGGGAGTGTAATAAGGGGAAGGAGAGCAAGGGGGAGAGAGAGAGAAGGTGGGGAGTGTAATAAGGGGAAGGAGAGCAAGGGGGGGAGAGAGAGAAGGTGGGGGGTGTAATAAGGGGAAGGAGAGCAAGGTGGGGAGAGAGAAGGTGGGGAGTGTAATAAGGGAAGGAGAGCAAGGGGGGGGAGAGAGAGAAGGTGGGGGGTGTAATAAGGGGAAGGAGAGCAAGGTGGGTAGAGAGAAGGTGGGGAGTGTAATAAGGGGAAGGAGAGCAAGGGGGGAGAGAGAAGGTGGGGAGTGTAATAAGGGGATGGAGAGCAAGGGGGGGGAGACAGAGAAGGTGGGGCGTGTAATAAGGGGAAGGAGAGCAAGGGGGGGGAGAGAAGGTGGAGAGTGTAATAAGGGGATGGAGAGCAAGGGGGGGAGACAGAGAAGGTGGGGAGTGTAATAAGGGGAAGGAGAGCAAGGGGGAGAGAGAGAGAAGGTGGGGAGTGTAATAAGGGGAAGGAGAGCAAGGGGGGAGAGAAAGAGAAGGTGGGGAGTGTAATAAGGGGAAGGAGAGCAAGGGGGGGGGAGAGAGAAGGTGGGGGTGTAATAAGGGGAAGGAGAGCAAGGGGGAGAGAGAGGTGGGGAGTGTAATAAGGGGAAGGAGAGCAAGGGGGAGAGAGAGAGAAGGTGGGGAGTGTAATAAGGGGAAGGAGAGCAAGGGGGGGAGACAGAGAAGGTGGGGAGTGTAATAAGGGGAAGGAGAGCAAGGGGGAGAGAGAGAGAAGGTGGGGAGTGTAATAAGGGGAAGGAGAGCAAGGGGGTGGAGAGAGAAGGTGGGGGTGTAATAAGGGGAAGGAGAGCAAGGGGGGGAGAGAGAAGGTGGGGAGTGTAATAAGGGGAAGGAGAGCAAGGGGGAGAGAGAAAGAAGGTGGGGAGTGTAATAAGGGGAAGGAGAGCAAGGGGGGAGAGAGAGAAGGTGGGGGGTGTAATAAGGGGAAGGAGAGCAAGGGGGGGAGAGAAGGTGGGGGCGTAATAAGGGGAAGGAGAGCAAGGGGGGGGAGAGGGGGTTTTGATGGCACTGATGTCTTTAAAAATTGAAACTTAAAAATACACTACTTGGAAAAAGTGGGGTTTTGTTTTCCTCGTGGTGGGACAAGGTTTTTTTTTAATAAAATGGTTGACTGGACGTAAGATGCAAAAGGTTAAGAACTGCGGCTCCAGACCACTGGCTAAAACATCAACCAGTGTCTAAGTAACCCACATTACAAGTCTCATCTCAGCCACGCCATCAGCTGGTAATTAAAGGGTTAAGAGATCTTGTTATACTCACTCCTGTCATAATATGACAACTACAATTAACCCCGTGATAAAGCATCACAGCTAAATAGGGTTAATGGCATTTGCGATAGCATCACTGCGCTGAACCAATATAAGTCCCCTTGGAAAAGCGAGGGCATGGACCATTTGTATTTGCCCCATGTCTAAAAGTTGCCCTGCTCTCTTCCCTTCAGACACGCCACCGCTGTCACAGCTTACATCCAAGTACCAGGGAGTGCAGGCTCTGCACAAGCTCAGTGCCAGAGACAATGTGTAGCACGCAAGAATTCAGTCTGTGGTGTTGCCATCCTCACATCACTTAACTCTCATTAAAAGGCACTTTACCAAACTTAATATGTGATTTGAAAATGACACAACTTATTAAGTGCTTAATATCCTAGAAATTAGGGAGCTATCACACAGGCTAGGAATTAATTGACGTGATTGGGACTGGAGAAGGGAAGCGATGTGAAATCCGTCACAAATCTAAACACGAGATAATCCTGCGATATGCCAGTGCAGAAAGAGAAGCTGCTGAAGTGGGAGATTCTAACACCCCGTGGCAGTTCTTGACCTTGGGCAAGTTGATGTAGCTATCTTTGTCTTACACAGGAAATATTAAAGTGTAAGCTGTGTGGGCGAGACTTGATTGTTTCCTGCGAACATGATCAGTGTTGTATCAGAGCACAGAATCGTTGTTCTAACTGGCTCCAGTGTTAAAATGTCACATATTACAGTTGCCACTTGTCCGCACACACTGGGCCTTATCAGATACATTGTGTGTAGCTGTGACATTCTGTGACACACAGCTTGTTACAGTATCTCACTCCTGTAACGTGTTTTGTTAGTTCCTAATACCGATGTAACAAGGTGACAGTCCCTTTCTCAAGTTACTACCACACATACAGTCAACAGAGAAATTAAGGAAGGATTTTGTCGTCCCCGATAAAGAACCATGCCGCAATATATAGCTATGCCTAGTAACACTCCACATGCCTAAGAGTCTCTAGTAGAGAATAGTGCAATATGAAATGCAGAACCCCACTCCCCCTCACCAGATCCCCCTCCTGTGAAACACAAACTATAGAGTTAAAAACTTTAGATGCATATTAAAACAATTTTCCTGTTGGTGCTGGGATATAAATATAGCTTAAATTCTACTTATGCTCAAATTTATTATATAGTTAGCAGTCATTTGCGCCGTTGTTTCCCCCCTTTCCCCATATATATGCTATTGTGTGTAGCTGAACATTAGGCAGCAACTGTTAATATTTTGGATGTAAATTGTATCTTTTTGCGCACTTAGTATTCTATAATATATATATATATATATTATATTTTTTTTTTACAGATTTCAAAACTTGAAGCCTTTGCATCCTATGTGCATGAAATAGTCCTGTCATCTCACAATTGGCCACTGGGTGGTAGTGTTTTGAAGTAAGAGCCATGGAGGCCCATCAGGTGAGCACACTTCAGGCCTCTCCCGGAGTTAATGACCAATGTGCCTTATCATACAAGACACACATCACTAGAGACCAGGCCCCAGGTACAGTGCCGGGCAGGAGAGGAGAAAGAAATACAATGATTGGTTTTCTAGGTATCTGTTTCACGTAGGGCAGGGGTGCACAAAGTTTTCTCCCTGCGCCCCCCCCCCCCCCCTGCCTGCTCTCCCCCATTGCTCGGCTCCGGTGTCAAATGATGCCGCGGGGTCATGTGACATCACGTTGCCATGACGATGCGTCGCTGGATGGTAAGGCAGTTTTTACAGAGGCCTCATGCGATCCCCCGCATTTAATTTAGATGCCTTCAGGGAAGGACAGGGCCTCTGTAACCGCCGTGCCCACCCCTCGAAAATATCAGGGGGGGGGGGTGCGCTCCCCACTTTGCGCTCCCCACTTTGCGCTCCCCTGACGTACAGCACACCTGTGAGCACGTGACCTGCATATGCGACAAGGGTTAGTACTAGTGATGTACCGAGTACCCGGGAAATTACCCGGTACCCGGCGCTTTTTCCGCTACCCGGAACTTACCAGGACCCGGCAACAGGGGGCTGGGACCGGCACCAGGTCAGAACCGGCGCTGGGTAATTTCAGTGCAGCTGAAAAAGACTTCAACACATACCTGCAGCCGGCGATGGAGGGTGAGGAAGACCGCTACGGAGGGTTAGGAGGACCACAGCGACATCGTTGAAGCAGCAGCAGACATCCTGGCGGCGGTGGCAGCAGCAGAAGTCCTTGTTCAGCCGGCGGGAGCAGCGGAACCCAGCACACAGCTAATGCTGTTGGGAGCCGGAGAACCATGTGACCAGAGCAGTAGCGTTACTATTGGGAGCTCCTTCCCGGCTGTACATTGGTTCCCCGGCTCCCACCAGCATTAGCTGTGTGCTGGGTTCCGCTGCTCCCGCCGGCTGAACAAGGACTTCTGCTGCTGCTGCCACCGCCACCAGGACGTCTGCTGCTGCTTCAACGATGTCGCTGCGGTCCTCACACTCCGCGGCGGTCTTCCTCACCCTCCACCGCCGGCTGCAGGTAAGCTAATGCTACCAGGCTGGGTACCCGGCCTGCAAATTGGCCCATAGACCCAGTACCCGGCAATCCTCAGGACTCGGTACAACACTAGTTAATACCCAGCTCTCTAGCTGACCCACTTTCCACCTTCTTCAAAAGTTCCTCAAATGAATACTATCTCCCCCTCACTCCGTCCCAATATACCATCTGTCACGAACAGCTCACAACTTAGATATGCAGCCAGGGTTAACACACACGGCTACTCTAGCCAACTCACCTGTCTCCTGTACTTTCAATGAGTTAATATTTACCCCTTACTCGATTACAATGATATCGATCCGCTGCCACCCCCAAAGGTAAAATATATTAAAAAAACATACAGAGCCTCTGGTCTGTTTATTAAAGAAAAAACTATGCACTCAACACACAAAAATCTGTTGTAGCTAAAAGGTGTCCGAAAATATAAATACTCTCTACAAAGCGTGCAACAGTTCATTCAGAGCACAGGCATCACTTATTAAAGGTTTGTTTTAATAGATAAAAAAATACAGGTTACAGAAAAAGATTATTACAAGAACATACAGTTATAATAAATGCAGACCATCTAAAGCTGTCTCACATTTTTATGTGGTCTGTAACTGTTACATACGCCTATAACAGACTTTATTTTCAACTGTTCATGCAATGTCTTTAATATTTAATGTATAACCCTGTTCACCTAATGTAATGCAGTGTCTTTATATATAATGTATAACCCTGTTCTCCTATGTAACCATGTATTTCTAACCATCTATCTGTCATCATAACTCTGTGCTGAGGACATACTTGAAAACGAGAGGTAACCTCTCAATGTATTACTTCCTGGTAACACATTTTATAAATAAAATAAATAAATAAAAGGATAAACAAACAGAAATCCCTATACAGCACGATACCATATATCATAGGCCCTTTCCCAGCGAGGTCACTGGCGCAGAAGAGAATTCACGTGTCTGATACCAAAACACACCTCTTGTTGAATTCTGATTTGCATATTACCTTGGTGAGACTCACTGTATGTACTATTTTTTTCCCCATTGAAACCCCTGTCATCGATCAGCCCGGGCTGACAGTTTTACAACTTAAAAGCAAACGCGTCTTCTTTTGCGACTTTTAAAAGTCGGGACGGATTATAGAAACACTCCTAACTTAATAAACCGGACACAGCCAGGCAGGGGCCCGGGCCGCCAACACCGGCAGACCCCCCCCCCCTGTTGGCGGCCCTGCTACACTAATAATTGTGAAGCACTTTTAAATCCCATTAGGAGAAAAGTGCTATATGAAATAAAGTTATTTGTCTGTGAGTTTTCTGCTCCAGGTACAGCGAAGGTATACTGTATGCAGTTTTTTTTTTTGTGATCTTCCAATTGGTTCTTTACTTTTATTGCAGGGCTGTTTTCAAGATAAAACTTTTGTTATTGTCCGATCCTTACTTTATTTGGGGATTTACTTAATTTATGGATAAACATTGCAATAATATTTAAAGCTGCAGTTCAAGGAATATCCTACATGTGTGGGTTTTTTTTTTTTTAATAAATCAGTTCTGTACTATGAGAAAATACTTGTAGCATTAAAAAAAACACACAAAAAACAACTGTGAAGGCATTTTTTATCTATTCTAATGTAACAAGCATTTTTATTCCTATAGCAACCATTTACAAAGTCACTTCCCCTTCCCCTTCTGAAACAGCATCACCTTTTTGAGCCCCGCCCGCTCTCTCAGTGAACCAATTGAATCTAGCGCCTGCCTGATCACATGATCTTCCCCACAGAACTTTGGCTGCCAGTGCAGCAGAAGATTACCCAAGATGCATTTAGTTAACCCCCGAGCTGAATTTCAGCGATCGATTTACAGTAGAACGGATCGATCAGCAATTTAGCTAATCACTTGTCAGTGTGCAGATTGTATTGATGCACATATTGAATGTAAAAAAAAATAACAACCCGACAGCTTGAACTGCAGTTTTAACACTCAGAAGACGATAAGACTCTCAGATAAAAGTGGGAATATAGTCCTATTAAAAACCACAATCTATTTTGAAGAGAATCTCAGTGACAGAAACTGCTACAAAATAACACCACCAGCAAACTATAAGAAAGAACCGACGACAATCCTAACCAAAACGAGTGAACAATAAGTTCATTGACAAAATTGAATTTGAATACATGGAGGTCAAGTATCCAATGACAGACACTTTTTATTCGTTCCCAAAAATCCATAAGAATACAAAGAGTCCCCCAGGCAGACACAGGGTATCAGGCAATGGCAGCCTGACTGAACAGGCAAGTATCTACTTGGACAAAACATTGAGATCTGTTGTTCCCGCTCTGCCCTCAAGGGCACAACAGAGATATTAAAGGAGCAACTCAAACAATAGCCTACATGTGTGGTTTAAAAAATAAATAAGTCAGTTCTGTAATATTAGATAATACTTACTGCATTTTTTTTATTATTCAACTCTTAATTACATTTTTAATTAGTTTTAATATACTGATAATCCTTTGATTTCTATAGAAAGGTTTTAAACACCTCCCCAGCGGTGCGAGATCTTTGCAACACTTTCCTGTTTGTGATCATTTGTTACCAATATTCCCAGCAGTTTAAGCTGAAAACTGTAACGACAGATAATGTTGCTGTAGTAATGTAAGAATACATTGTAGCTGCTGAGTCTGACTGAGTGATTCATTTAAAACTGAAAGGCAGCCATTTAGTGAACCCTGGGAAGCAGGATCTTTGCTGATCGATCACGGGAGAACGAATCGATCAGCAGTTTAGGTAATTCGTTTTCAATAAAGGTAATCAAAGGCTGCATATATAAAAAATCTTTTTTTGTTTGTTTTTTGTAACTGCTTGGAGTGCCTCTTTGAACAGATTACATGGCATAACAACAAATAAGGACTGTCTGCAAGCAACACTTGACGTAGATGCACTATACACATGTATTGTATATACACTGAAGTTTCCATTTAAGGGGTTAATTTGGCATGTTCTGGGAAAATGCTGAGACAGGGCTTCACACAGTGCAAAATGAAACAACTTTGCTTGGTACAAGTGGGAGTAGCACACTGAAGGGAGATAAGCCGGGGTACAGTACACGGGCAGCCCATAAACGACCTTCAAAAATGAATACGTTTTGTGCTTTGTTATAACAGATGTTTCTTTATACTAACAAGCCTAAAATGAAAAGGTTAATTCAGAGTTACGAAAAA
The DNA here is from genome assembly GCF_040206685.1 of Ascaphus truei. Classification (NCBI taxonomy): domain Eukaryota; kingdom Metazoa; phylum Chordata; class Amphibia; order Anura; family Ascaphidae; genus Ascaphus; species Ascaphus truei. Next base: position 9,337,929 of record NC_134500.1, read on the forward strand.
GCGCTCTCGTGCCTAGTTTGAGGAGTAGAACCGTACAGCAGATGAGAAATAGCGAACCAAAAAGACTGCTCTCCATCTATAACCTGTAACATCTTACTTGTAACTAACTGAAGCCTGGGATTGTAAACTGCCTCAAGAATAAATGTGTTGGGACTGCAAGAAACCTGTGTCAGAATCTGTATTTTCCACAACAAGGATCTTATGGTATTTAAAGAGCTTACGAGCATTGAATCTGAAGAACAAAACGAACATACATATATTTTCAAGTATTAAAGACGAATTTGATCTAAAATGCATGTAGACCTTTATTTTACAAGCACATTGCTGGAACAATGCAATGAATGTATCATTGAATTACTATACTTTGTGCTGAGACACAATTATTTTTTATTTAATAACATATACTATTTACAAACCCAGGGAACACCCGTAGGCGCCTCTTGTGGCCCATCCTACACCGACCTATTTTTAGGCTGGTGCAGGGGTCTCCAAAGTCAAAGACTGAGCCACTGATTGAGCCACCTGTGCTGAAGCAGGGATATCCATAAAAGCCGGCCTGTTGGCAGCTCTTGAGGACTGAGTTTGGAGACCCCTGGCCTGGTGGGGAGATACGGTGGTCGTTACCAATGAATTACTGACATACCCCAGCTCTATTGGTCTAAGGATCAGATTGATAGATGACATTCTGATAATCTGGAGTGGCAACCAAGACACGCTATTGGAGTTCATTGAGATTCTGAACAGCAACTTGAATTTAAAACTTAGGCTGAGGCCCCAGTACCTCCGCTGCACGCGCGCCCGCGAGACTGGTGGCGCGTGCAGCCGATTCCCCGGTCTGCAGTGAGCTGCAGGAAGAGAGACCGCAGGGGGTGGCGGGGGCCTGACGGGGGCGCGGCCATGACGTCACCCGGCAGGTTCACCCTCATTGGCTGAACCGCCGGGGGCGTGGCTTAGCGCTCCGTCGCGAGTCCTGCTCTCAATCCTATTGAGAGCAGGAGCAACTCTTGCCACAGCGCTGCAGCCCCCCCTCGCAGCGGGGGAGGGCTCTTGTCCTTGCAGCGTCCGCCACAGCGGGCACTGCAGTAGCCAGCGGGGACCAGGCCTTACAGACTAATTCAATACAAATCGCACAGCATTTTTAGATTTGACAATTAACAAAAGATAAGGAAGGCAAACATACAGACCTCAGCGTTTGGCAAGAAAACATCAACTAACAAGCTACTCACATGGAGTAGCCAACGCCCGCAATCTCTCCTGGCCGGTATTGCGGCCGGTCAGTACCTCTAGGTTGAGACGAATTTGCTCAACTCAAAGTGAATTTGAAGCACAAGCCAAGGATCTCCAAAAAAGATCCTAAAACGGGGCAACAGTCTTAAAAATCTAAAAAAAACAAACGTATAAAAGAGCCTTACCGTCAGAGACGGGCTTCTCTGCAGTCGCCCTAAGGGCGCGTCCATAGTAGAATGCGCTAGGCAGCTTTTTACTGTTTCACTGTGTATATTTATCACTTGTATTTTAAGTTGTGTATTAAAAGCCAAGTTATAACTCTATCCATTTAACTCCTGTGTACTAACCAATACAGTCGTAACCCATGAGAGTGCTTCTCTGAAAATAGGCGCCTTTCGCTCTCTTAGCACCTCCCCAACACGGGGGATTAAAGTGGGTATCAGTATTATTTAAATCAGGGGTGCTCAACTCCAGTCCTCTAAGCCCATCTCCACCCCCCAACCGGTCAGGTTTTCAGGATATCCCAGCTTCAGCACAAGTGGGCCACCTGTGCTGAAGCAGGGATATCCTGAACACCTGACCTGTTTGAGGGGCTTGAGGACTGGAGTTGGGCACCCCAGATTTAAATCACAAGTGTAAGTACCAGATCTTGAGAAAACCTAACCCCCGCTGTTGTAGTTTTCGGCTTAATATTTAAATTCAGTTTAATTGGTTAATATTTGGTCTTCGTGTAATACGTTTCTGCTCACCAATAAAGTGACATTTGTTTCCGATAAAATAACCTGCTACATTCACCCTACAAGATGTATATAAAATGTTGTAGTGATGCGAATGAGAATTGTAGTTGTTTGCATAATGAAAAAAGAAGCCCCTACCAATGTATTATTCATTGTAGTTATGGTACGATTTTATGGAAAGTTCTCTGCTTAGTATTCATTTAAATACTGTAATATTCCAAGTGGGCTGTTTTGACGACATTTGGGAAAGGGATAACAAGGACATTTTGTGCATAGTTCATTTATCATTTTAGGAAAGCGTCATTCAGAAAATGAAAGTTTTGGAACAAAAAGCAGTGTTTTGTGCTCTAGTTTAAGTAGAGTTAGCACAGGACATCTCTTCCATATTCAATTCGTTCAAAAAAGCTACAACAATGGTTTAAATGATAAGCAAATATAACACTGGGTTTGTGTCCCCCTTGGTTTCTTAATATTGTTTGTTGCAGATATGTAGAATATAGTCTGTTTTTAGATTTAGATTTCTGTATCCTCTGTTTGTTTATATATACTTTTATTACTGTAATATTCTTTAACAAAGCATTTTTCTTTTTAAATGGAGATCAGCTAAGCCTGTATTTTTTTTTTTTGTTTGTTTTTCTTTCTAAATCATTTTGGAGTTGTTGTTTTGGAAATGTTGAGGGGTTTGGTTTTGTATTTGGTTTGGGAAGGTAAGATTGTTGTAGGTTCTGATGTCAAACTCCGGACTCCAGGTTGTAGGTTCTGATGCTCACCCCTACATCTCGGTAAACGTTTCCTGCAATAATAAATAAAACAAATTGTCCAGAAAACAAAAAAGAAAAATGGAGATCAGCTCTACTCTGAGTGGGACTACAATCTCTTCCAGCGCAAGGAATAAGGGCCCGTGAGTCTGGGAATTAATAATCTTGTTAAAAGTCAATTATTAAAAGCAAACACCATGGAACCAGAGGAAAAACACTGTATAATTGTAATCTACATATTGTGGAAAGTTGTCTGTTCGCTGGGCATTTGGACGCCTCTTAAGATGCCGTAACCACATTTTGCAGGATGGTTCCTGAGATCAAGGAACAGGTTTTTGTCTATGTTTGGATACAATTCACAAATAACGTGATCCCATCACACAACGCTCGAGCTGCCACTTAAGGCCTTGCCCCCGCTGCATGCTGCAGCGTCCGCTGTGGCGGACGCTGCGCTCACCAGAGCCCTCCCCGCAACGGCGCCGGGCCCGCTGCGAGGGGGGGCCACAGCGCTCGCGTGAGAGCTACTCCTGCTCTCAATAGAATTGAGAGCAGGAACTCGCGTCGAGCGGCTAGGCACGCCCCCCGGCGGTTCAGCCAATGAGGGCGAACCTGCCGGGTGACGTCATGGCCGCGCCCCCGTCACTCCTCCGGCACGCCCCCCCGGTCTCTGCTCCTGCAGTGAGCTGCAGACCGGGGAATCGCCGGAACGCGCAGCCGAAAGCGCGGGCGCGCATTAGAGCGCCGTGACCGGGGCCTTAGCCTAATCCTGGTCACTCTGGAAATCCAACTGGCAACATCAGCAAAAATACAGGAGCAGCCCAAGTTCTTCCCGCGTGCGAGATCCGTGTTTGGGATGAGGGTGCAGTGTCTCCCAAACACGCATTAGTGGCGCTCCATCACGGCATGGGATGTTTCGCCGCCATCAAAATGCCGCTGGCACACTTTGTCCGGCCCGCCACACACCTAACCCAACAAGCCAAGCCAGGTCTGCCACTCCGACAACTGCATGTTTAAATGTCCTGCGTGGGACCGCGACACTGCCTAGACAGGGTGCTCCGCCGCACATCTATAAATGCCCCGTGCGGGACATTTAAACATGCAGTTGTTGGACCGGGCGGGTACGGCAGACCTGGCTTGTCGGGTCAGGCGCGCAGCGGATGGCAGCCAGGCGCAGGAGAGGACATTGTGACGAATTGTCCCTCGCTGGAACGTCCTAGACTGCTCGATCGAACACTTCAGGACCTCAGAGGCAATGAAACTATCATGGCTGGAGCGGTTGTTGGTTTAGCGGGGGGATTTCACATTAAGAAACTATAAAAAAAAAGAATTATCCATTTTTTTTGTTTTTTTTTCCGGTTATTTCTTAGAATTTCCTGAGCAGCGCCGGGTACTTTCAGAGAATAATATAACTTCTGAACATCTATGATGCTATTTTGCTCGATAATTTGGCCAGTATTCTCTAATATTTTAGCCGATTTAATTACAAACCCCCTTCATCAGCCATGGCGCGCAGTTCAGCAGTCTTGGTTACAGAGGGGTGGATGGGTTTGTAAAGTATAGGTGAGGGGGGGGGGGTTGTTTAGGTCCCCCTAGGTGAGGAGGGTTAACCCTTTAACCACCACCTCATTAGGCACTCTTCCAACCTGTCACTATCTGCATACATCCTATTTTACATACACAAAGTGAGAATAAATGAAGACAAACCAGTGACTGCTCATAACGTATTCTGCCCCTTGCTGGCTAATAAAAAATACATTATATTTAAACTTTTGGTTTTAGAAAAATTGATCTTAAAAGTAGAAATAAATAAAATGTAACGCACTCAACCCCCCCATCCCCCCCAGACAAAACTGGGGCAGTGTGGGATAAATGATTGAGCTGCTGGTCAGCTCCCCTCTGGCTCGCCAGGTCCCCAATGCCCCCGTTGTGAGCAGCACATAATGGCTCCTGATGAAAGGATGCAGTATACAGGGAACAGTTACCATGGCAACTCTGGTACCTGGATGATGTGCCCTGCTGATGCTGGGATCAGATTGTGCACTGTGTGTGTGGGGGGGGGGGGGAGAGGGGGGAGGGATAATGGGGGGGAGATACCATAGCTACCTATGAAGATAAACATTGGTACAGAAGCAGAAACTCTTGAAGGGGAAATCAGTGCTATCTTTGTCCAGGGGTGGCCAACTCCAGCCCTCCAAAGGCCACCAACAGGTCAGGTTTTCGGGATGATGTCCCTGCTTCAGCACAGGTAGCTCAATCAGTGGCTAGGTCATTCTGACTGAGCCACCTGTGCTGAAGTAAGGACATCCTGAAAACCTGACCTGTTGGTGGCCCTTGAGGGCTGGAGTTGGCTACCCCTGCCCCTGTCAAAACACATGAAAACATATTGACCTTTTAATGTTGTTTGTGTTGCTTTTGACCCATCTTTATAATATAGGAGTGAGATTTGTTGGATTTGGGGATTATATAAAAAAAAACGGCTGTTTCTTCCTATGGCCAATATTTTATTTATAGAATGTGTTACCAGGAAGTAATACATTGAGAGTTACCTCTCGTTTTCAAGTATGTCCTGGGCAATAGCGGTTCTGTTTTGGAATGCTTAAATGTAGAATAAATCAGCTGCACACACTGCACAGAGAGCATCACCTTTCTTTATCAGTGCATACTTTTACACTGAGATACTGCCTCTGCTCTGCTATTTATAGAAGTGCAGAGTTCCAGTAGCCAAGATGCTAGTCCGAGATTCTGAAACATTGTTCAGCTGTTCATGTATTCCTATTTATAAAATGAGCAAGTGTTGGACAGCCCTGTCCCGGTTTAGCCATGTAAGAGTTAAAGTTTGTGTGCAGTTTGGCAACCCAGGGGTTAACACACATTCCCGGCTAGCTCAAACTCCTACACCCACCACATCATGAATATATATTTATGTCAAAAAATGCTGCAAGAACAGGACCTACTATGGTTCTTTCCCCGCATACAGAGGTAACGGGAAGGGTTCACAGTGTAGTGTAGGACTTGCACATTTGGTTATACCTTGTCGTTTGGTATGCAGGATTACGACGCTTTGGCCAAAGGGTTTAACTAAATAACCAAGTAATTATTATTATTGAAGTATTTAAACGTTATACTTATTACCATATATGTTTTGTCAATTGGATGTAGCATTGGGCACCCCCTGACTTTTGTTGTTTTCAACCAAGAGGTTAACCTTCTCTATAAAATAAGTTTTTTTCTTCTTCTGGCAATGCAGATCTGTCTCATAAAACATATGGGGTTCCTGTCTTAAGTAGCAATCAATCAATCAATAAAGAATGACATTGTTTGTTCAGGACCTAACCATAGCTCACTGTTTATATTAAACTGACAAAGAGGATCAGTTGATGGTTGGCATACACTCATGGATGTCAATGAGGAAGATGGTTATCTAGGCTGGATATCTTCAAAGACAAGTTCTAGAGCCTCAGGGGGCATACCAGGCACTGAAGGACATCACTGGGACGCTCTATTCTTATCATTACAGAGTAACATTAATTAAAATAATTCATGTTCAGAACAATTCTTAATAATGTCAGGTATAAATCTGTATACCAAGCAAGAACTTGCACTCATCAATAATTATTTCTTATGCATTGGTGCTCAGATCCACTGCCTCCAGCAGTAGGCTTTCAGACAGCACAGGAACTACAAGGGTTTGGATGGGCACGCAAAATAAATAAATAAATATGTATATATTCTCTTCTTTCCTTTACTATATATTAGAAAAGATGCGTCTAAGAGGGGATATGATAACTATATACAAATATATTCGGAACAGTACAAGGAGCTTTCAAAAGAACTATTCATCCCAAGGGCAGTACAAAGGACACGGGGTCATCCCTTAAGGTCAGAGGAAAGGAGATTTCACCAGCCACAAAGGAAAGGGTTCTTTATAGTAAGGGCAGTTACAATGTGGGATTCATTACCCATGGAGACTGTGATGGCAGATACAATAGATTTGTTAAAAAAAAAAAAAGTTGGACATCTTTTTAGAAAGGAAAGGTGTACAGGGATATACCAAATAAGTAACCATGGGAAGGATGTTGATCCAGGGAGTAATCCGATTGCCAATTCTTGGAGTCAGGAAGGGATTTATTTATCCTCTTATGAGATATCATAGGATGATATGACACTGGGGTTTTGTTTGCCTTCCTCTGGATCAATTAGTAAGTATAGATATAGGATCAAGTATCTGTCTAAATTTAACATAGGTTAAACTTGATGGACGCATGTCTTTTTGCAACCTCATCTACTATAACTATGTAACTATGTAACTATGTGTGCAATGTTGCTATAGTAGCCATGTTTTACATCCATTTACAGGAAAGCAACATTGTATTCATTGTCCTAGTGCAGTCATTGACATATGGCCATGCCTATGCTATCACTTTTACATAGGGTGCGCCTCCACAGCCATATCTAATTAGTGAACACCCATCTGCAATTAGAATGATACAGCAAGTTACAGGGTCGGAGCGTGCACGAGATAATCCAACAGCGACATTCCCATCAACACATCCATCTGCTAGAGAGGACGGAGGCAGAGGGGTGAGGTGGAGGCAGAGGGGTGAGGTGGAGGCAGAGGGGTGAGGTGGAGGCAGAGGGACGAGGTGGAGGCAGAGGGACGAGGTGGAGGCAGAGGGGCGAGGTGGAGGCAGAGGGGCGAGGTGGAGGCAGAGGGGCGAGGTGGAGGCAGAGGGGCGAGGTGGAGGCAGAGGGGCGAGGTGGAGGCAGAGGGGTGAGGTGGAGGCAGAGGGGTGAGGTGGTCACTCCCTGGTAGCAGCAGAGGGCGATACACCCGCTTGATGCAGGATCGGGGATTGAACCGTCAATGTGATTGGAGAATACGACAATGGGGGTTTATCCCAGGGGTGGGCAACTCCAGTCCTCGATGGCCATCAACAAGTCAGGTTTTCATGATATCCCTGCTTCAGCACAAGTGGCTTAATCAGTCCCAGCTTCAGCACAGGTGGCTCAGTTTTTGACCGACCCACTTGTGCTGAAGCAGGGACATCATGGAACCTCTTGGTGGCCCTTAAGGACTGGAGTTGCCCACCCCTAGCTAATCCAACATGCGATTTTAAGAGACAGGAATGATTTCCGGGTAATTGAGCCCATGACAATGAAATGGAGTTTTAAACTTGTATAAAATAACACTGCACAGCGCAGGCTTTTGTCACATTTTTTTTATTGTTGGGTTATCCTCTCCTCTCCTCTCCTCTCCTCTCCTCTCCTCTCCTCTCCTCTCCTCTCCTCTCCTCTCCTCTCCTCTCCTCTCCTCTCCTCTCCTCTCCTCTCCTCTCCTCTCCTCTCCTCTCCTCTCCTCTCCTCTCCTCTCCTCTCCATTTTGGCGCCTTTATTCAAATCCTGCGCGCTGACGTCACGGGGCGCGTCGGAGCCACGTCGCGGCAGGTTTTATTACGCATGCGCGCAGAGCGGCAAGATGGCGGACAGTGCGGAACTGAAGGTAAAAGCGCAGCTGGAATTGCCCGCCCGGGATCCCGCCCTGCACCCGGTGCGGGGAGGCGGGGGAACCCGGGGCTGGAGGCTGAGGGACCGGGGAGCCGAGCGGGACGGGGTCCGGAGGGAGCTGAGCCGGGAACTCTGAGGGGAGGAGGAGAGCGGCCGCTGTTATTGTTGGTGCTGCCCGGGGGGAGGGGGATGGGAGGGAGAGCACTGGGTGAGGAATGCGAGGGAGAACGATGGTAGATGTGAGGGAGAACGATGGTAGTAGTGAGTCTGACTTGGAGGTGGTTGGGGTCTCAATCTGTTGAGGGGTGTCGGGGTCTGGTCCTACTTTATGGACATTGGACTGATGGGTGGACTCAGGATGTCCCTCCTTGGGGGTCTGTTCCTCAGTGGTGGGGGTCCCTTCACACATTCACAGTCCTATCGCCCTGCTCGGGGATTCCCATCTGTACACCCTTCCCCTCCCCCTTCTATCTCTCTTCTTTTCCCCTCACTCCTCCCTTTTCCTTCACTCTCCTCCTCTCCCCTCCCCCATCCTCTGCTCAGCAGGCCTACGGGTCTCCCCATCCCCCATCTGTCAGGACTCTGTTGTAGGGGGGGGGGGAGAGGGAGGATACCTGACAGTTTGCCCCCTATTGTCTGGCCTCTGGGCTGCTTCAGAAGATGCTCTGTATTGTCCGGTATGTAACGTCTTCCCTGTGTTTGTGTTGTGTCAGTACAATCAAAGCTTCTCATTTACCTCATGCTGTTGTGGTGGCTGTACGTCTCTGTGATCTTTACAGGTTGTGATGCGTGTTTATTGGATTGATGTAAAAACCGTAGTATTGCTCAAATTCAGAACGGTGTTGGCAAAACTTTTTTTATAATACATTTTATGGAGCAAAGCAAGTTTAAAGCACAAAATTGAGGCCTGTAAACTCTTCAGAGCAGGTGTGTTTTACTAAGTTCATATGTAATGATCATAATCCTTCTGACCCTTTGATCTGCTGTTGTGACTCTCAGATACCAGGTGAATGGTCTGTCAGTCCTGTCACTTGGATTTCTTTTTGTCATTGTGCAGGGAAACTGGTGTGTTTTCCTGCAGGCAGGTGCTGAAGAGGATGAAACCCGGAGGTTGTTGATAGAACTCTCCCACTGATCATCATTTTTTGTTTCTTTGTCTTTAATTACACGTTGGCAGTCCTGTTGTTGGTTTATATTTTCGTTGCTCCTCCTTACCGATTACTGTTTGTCAAGTCATTAATTTTATACGTAGCTCTCGCTGTAATTGCTGCCTGCTCTTTTCTTGCCCTTCTCTGCAGTTCAAACTTCATCTGGTCTCTACCCCAGTATTATAACCACTAAAATGCAAAGTAAGCGGTGCATTGGGGGGTCAGGAATCCTGTTTGTGTATATTTTTGCAGTGAAATGTCCTGTTAAATAGAAGTGGTAGGCAGTTGCCGCTGCCATTACTGTTGTACATTCCTTATATAGCAGCATATTTATTTTCAGGATGAGCGCACCAAATGTATGAGTTCTGCTGTGATGACGCCTGGGACAGGTGTAATGACGAGCAGAGCAGATCCACACTTGCTGATGTAAGTTTAGGGCAACATTTGTTAAAATCCCCTTTTCAGGATGTAGACAAAAAAAAAGCAACAATTCTGAAAGAATGGTCGCATTAAAAGATGGCTGCACGTGTACTAGGTGTGTCCTGGCGCAGGAGGCTGCAGTGTGCGTTATTAAAATACAGACGAACTTTAGGATGGGGCATTGGAGTTGACCCCTCCAGCAGCGGAAATGTTAGTCTGAAGTGGGAGATATTACACTACAGCATTAGACATTGGATATGGATGCTTTATTCCTCAGATAGCATTAGATTGCATGTTATTTAGGGACTCACAATTGCTTCCTTTTTTATTTTTTTAAATTTATTTTGTTTTCTCCTATCTTAGTGTGTGTGTGTGTGTGTGTGTGTGTGTGTGTGTGTGTGTGTATAGATATATATATATTTAATTTCATCTGTGTATAGAATATGTTGATATTAATTATTATTATTAATTGTCCCTCAGACTTTGAGTTACAACACAACGCTTGCTGATTGATGCCTGACTTTATTTGTCTTAATATTATTTTCTTTCCACATGACATCACAGATTACATTCTTTATTTGTTTTCATGACTAAGCCCCAATGATGTGTGATCTGATGGAGAGTAAGTGGTGGCTAATTTTGCGTCATTTATGCATCACAGGAGCAGCCAATGATGATGATTTCATAGATCCCACTTTGGTGTTGCTCACTACCATAACTTGATCATTCTCTTTGCTCCCGCCTCTGCTCTTCATAATTGTAAGAAGATAGCAGGGTTTTGGTTCTGAGTAAAATGCTGTGAGTGATTTTAACCACAAGGTGATATGGTTGCCTATCCTTTTAACCCAGGTGTTATTGCTCTGTCACTGCCCAGTGTGTTTTAATTGCCGTTATGTTTGCATGCAATGCAGGGGCTGATGGCCTGATCCTGTGTAAACTGACTTTTACTAACTGGTTTGCCACCCACTATACCAGGTATAATTTCAATATTGTAGTGTTGACCAGGTATGGAGGCCTATAGGTTTTATAAACCTTACAATACAGAGACACTGATATGGATGAGAAGTGCAACCCACCAAAATAACATTGGGAGGAAAGAGCTAATAGACAAGTGGGGAGAGGGGAGACCAACGGGAAAGTTGAAGTATATGTGATGGTATCGGTCGGTTAGTGTGCGTACTGTAGTTTAGCAAGTACTTCTCATCCAGGATTTTGTGTATTTATACACGTGTGCGCACATTCATACAATGCATACGTGTGTTAGTATATGTTTTCAAGTTGGAGAGAGGTTACTTGGTGGACATTGAAAGGGAGGGAGTTCCAGGGGATAGCGTGCAGCATGTGAGAAGGGTTGCAGACAGGCACTATAGTGACATGGGGAGGGGGGGTACAGGAGACGGGACTGAGCATGGAGGGGTATAGCAAGAGATATTAAAGCAGAGAAGTGGGAAGTTTGAGGAGAGTTAAGCATTGTGGATTAGACCTGTGTGTGTGAAATGTAGAGAAATAACTGCTCGGCTACAACTAATGCTGAGTTGTGACAGGATAAATTTGTAGTGGAGGAAATCGGCGCGAGGGCCAGACTTCCATCAGCTGTGCAGGAGAGTAAAGAACATCGCCGAGTATTGAGCCAGGGTTGAGGGTTAGTGAGAGGTGTGCCATAGGGGGGAAACATGTTGGTCCAGACAGCTGGAAAGTATAGCGTTGTAGGTGGTGACCAGTCTGTCACAGGAGGATAGACTAGTTTACAGAGGATCCCCGGAACGCAAGTCTGTTTGCACTTCCTGTCTCACACTTCCAATGGTGGGAAATGCGTTGGAGAAGAGAAGATTGCAACTGCAGTACATGGCAAATTATTGGGGAAGTCTTTATCCACCATCGAGGGCTGAAGATGTGAAATCCAGTAGCATTTGCCTGTTTTGAAGAACACTTGGTACTATATATGTTCGTTTTGTATTCATTTTATGGTAATATTTGTACTAATTGAGCATTGTGCTTCCAGGCCTAATTTGAAAAGCAGTTGCACATGTTTGCGGCGATGAAACTAATTGCAACTGTAGAAGAGGTGATATAATTGGGTGCTTTCACTTATGCAATAGTTTGTTCCTCCAGTTTTTTTTTGTTTTTTTTTAATAGTCTTCTAGAGCTTTAACCCATCAGATGCCGGAGGGATCATGGGGCCTAGAGTGCCACTGGCACTCGCGGTCACTGATGAAGGGGTGGAGTCATTCCCCACCCCTCCCCCTTCCGTTTGTCATCATTGTAGATTGCATTGTGTGTTCCAGAGGCGAGCAGGACGTGAATTCCCTGCAAAACAAGCATTTTTGGAGGGGACGTAGCTACTACGTCATTGGGCACACAGGGTGCCATGACCCATAACATAGCGACATCCCAGGGCACTCAGGTCTCAATGTTTTGTGACTCAGTGGAACTGCAGCTTACCTATCCTGGGTACCTAAAAGTATCCCCGGTAGTAAGATGTGGTTGTTTGAGAGCATCTTCCATGACCTGTGCAAAGATCACATCTCGAGTGTGTTTCCGATGCCTGTTGATGAAACACTTTTCTGTTTAAAGGTTCTAAACCTACATCCTGCATTAATTGTCCCTACGCCGTCAGTCCTTGTGAAACCAGCACTGCATATCTGTGTGTATCAGAAGGCACGAGGTCTATTGTACTGCCCGCGGAATATGTTGGTGCATTATATATAAATGATAATGGGTTAATAGTGCTCTGTGCCTGTCATTGCTAATGAGGCATCAGATACAGGTGGCAGCATCTTTCCCATCGGGCTGGTTTGTTCTTGGTGTCTGGGTTCTTTGCAATGAAGGCCCCTCTCTGAAAATCTTCGCTGGATGTTCAGCACTTAATCGGTTAATTCTATTTGTTGACAATACACATGCCTAGCAGTGAATTAAAGGGACACACCTAGAACAGGGTTGCTTCATTCCGGTCAAGGCCACCAACGGGTCAGGTTCTCAGGATATCCCAGCTTCAGCACAGGTGGATCAATCAGTGGCTCTGTCAAAGACAAAACTGTGCTGAATCATGGACTGATCGAGCCACCTGTGCTGAAGCGGGGATATCCTGAAAACCTGACCTTTTGGTGGCCCTTGAAGAATGGAGTTGAGCCCCCGTGTTCTAGGAGATCCCATTTAATACACCCCTGACCTCTGTAACCGCCGCGCACCCCTGACCTAAAGGGTTACCTGCAATTTTGAGGTCATTTGAAAATTGTACCAAATACAGAAGAATTTACAATGCATCTGATCTCAGACGCGCTATTATTGGGCAAGCTACCTGAACAAGCTCCTCACCTCTACCACTTGCAGCACCTATCACCTGAGATCTGACTCCAAAAGACTGTTCATGGTCCCAAGGCTCAACAAAGTATCCGACCGCTCCTCCTTCTCTTACCGTGCACCCCAAAACTGGAACAACCTACCGGAGACTCTCACATCCACCACCAGTCTAAGTTCTTTCAAATCTAAGGCTGTCTCACATTTTAATCTGGTCTGTAACTGTTACATACGCCCTTAACATATACTTTCTTTAACTGTGCATGCAATGTCGTGTATATAATGTATACCCTGTTCATTTATGTAACTGTATTTGTAACCATGTATTATTTGTCTTAACTCTGTGCCCAGGACATTCTTGAAAACGAGAGGTAACTCAATGTATTACTTCCTGGTAAAATATTTTATAAATAAATAAATAAATTATGTATATTTATTTATTTATTTCTAAAATGATTTACCAGGAAGTGATACATAGAGAGTTCTCGTTTTCAAGTATTTCCTGGGCACAGAGTTATGATAACAAATACATAGTCCCTTCACTTGAGAAAAGCCACTATAGAGGGCGAAACATTGTGTGTGCTTATAGCACAGTTTTATTTATTTATAAAAACGTCTTGCCAGAAAGTAATGCATTGAGGGTTACCTCTCGCTTTCAAGTATGTCCAGGGCATAGTTAAGATGACATTAATACATGGTACAAATACAGAAAAATAATACTAGACAGCATTGTGTGCATCATTAAACTTTTTTTTTTTTTTTTTTTTGGCTGATCCTTTCATTCTTTGTTTTTCCTTTTGAGTGCTGGGTACATTTTTAGTGGTACAAATACAGTTACATAAGTGAACAGGGTATACATTATATACAAGACATAGTACGCACAGTTAGATAATATATATTATAGGCGTATGTAACAGTTACAGACCAGATTAAAATAAGACCGCTTTAGTTTTGAAAGAACTTAGACTGGTGGTGGATGTAGGTTGTTTCAGTTTTGGGGTGCATTGTAAGAGAAGGAGCAGCGGCCGGATACTTTGTTGAACTTTGGGACCATGAACAGTCTTTTGGAGTCAGATCTCAGGTGATAGGTGCTGCGTGTGGTAGGGGTGAGGAGCTTGTTCAGGTAGCTGGGTAGCTTGCCCAGAAAGTATTTGAAGGCAAGACAGGAAAGGTGAACTTTGCGCCTAGACTCGAGTGGTGACCAATCTAGTTCTTTGAGCATTTCACAATGATGTGTGTTGTAGTTGCATTGGAGAACAAAACAGCATATGGAGTTGTAGAGGGTATCAAGTTTGCTAAGGTAAGTTTGGGGTGCCATAAACTATGTCCCCATAGTCGATAATTGGCATCTGCTGTGCAATACGCTTTCTGACCAGCGGGTTTAGGGAGGATTTGGTCCTATAAAGTACACCTAGTTTGGCATAGGCTTTAGATGTCGGCGTATCAATGTGCATCCCAAATGTCAAATGGGAGTCGAACAATATGCCCAAATATTTGAATCTTGTAACGGGATAGGATAGTATTAGAGTTGGTTCTGATCTGGAGCTCATTCATTAGAAGCTTTAGAAATCGGTGATGGTTGGGGTTCCTTACACTGCATCAGACGCCTATTGGACAATTGGGGTTTCTCCAGAATTTCACAATATAATTTATAGGTTCTTTATCACAAAAAAGGCTACAAACCACGTAGTTGGACACTTCCCCATCTATCTTTCTGTCTTTACATGGTATTTTGATTGTGCGCTCTCTGGGACACATACTCCTCTCTGTTTAATGTTTGTTTATTTTATGCATCTCTCCCTGTTTGTACTATACTTTCCTGTATGCTATCTTATCTCTGCAAAGGGCTGCTATGTAATATCTTATGCTAACTAGGACTGCATCTTTAGAAAGGGGACTGGATAACCAGATACAGATGGATGCAAAGTTGTGAGGCTAGAAAGAATGTGCTTATGTCAGCAGCAAAATGGGATTGCACTCAAGGAGCAGGCGGGGGTGTTTTAGTAGCTGTAATGTGTGTGGCTATTAAGAGAAGATGGTTTTTGTATGTCAGGAAGTGGTAAGGCTGAAAGCAGCTTCAGCTTGTCAAGAGGTTACAGAGATCTGAAAGCGCTCTCAGTTTCGTATTGATGAGGACTTCTTACAAGAATTGTTGTTGGTTATAGCCCATATTCAGATATGGGGAGATTTACAGGACGTCAGACATTAGCAGACGGAGGAGTTCCTTGCTGGATATTAACCCTTTCACTCCCCCACACACATTCTGGGGGCTCACTAAGTCTACATAAACTCTTAATATGCCCGCTGCAATATTGTTTATAAACAAACTGAACAGGATCATTATTCAGGGTGAATAAATGCATTGTCAACTTGTAAAACCTCAGAAGACGGCAGGTACAACGACTTATAATAATGCATTTTAGCATGCATTGAGCTTGGAAAACTGTACATTTTGCCCTAAATCTCATTCTATCGTGTACACAGGTTGCAGCTGTTTAATAATTTAATTTTATGTAGCGCTTTCTCCCAATGGGACACAAAGCGCGTCACAATTACAGTATAGCGCGCGGTACGCAGCACATAGGAATGTTACACTCTCCCTGCCCAGAGAAGCTTACACTCTATGGTTTTGGTGCTTGAGGCACAGGGAGATAAAGTGACTTGTCCAAGGTCACAAGGAGCCGACACCGGGAATTGAACCAGGTTCCTGCTTCACTGTGTCATTGTTTAGTGTGGGCACCTTTACTCACTGAGCCACTCAAAGTATAGTAGCGCTGAAAGGGTTAATGGAATAAAGCTCATCCCCATTAGTTCAGGGGGTGTTCAAAGCATTGTAACAGTGTTAATGCTCACTTGTAATCTGTTAGTCTGCTCCACTAGAAGAGACCCTGGGGAATGTTGAACCACAGATCTGTGTGTGGTCTTCCTCTGGAGCAGTTATCACATGGTTATTGGAGAATGCTATACATTTGGCATGGTTTCTGATGCCTGTCACTACCAGGATACGGGACTGTTATTCTCTCCTTGTGTCAGCAAGGAGTTGCAAGTTGGTAAACCTTTGCTGCAGGAGTTGCATGGTTGCTGGTCAGGCAGTTTGTATGCATATTTTATACTTCCCTTTCAAGCCGAATGTTCCCTCGCCCGCATCTCACTAATTCCTCTCTGCTGCTTTCCTGCAAGTCCCGGTGTGAACACGTAGAGCGGTGTTTTTCAACCAGGGTTCCTAGGAACTCTTGGCTTCCCTGGGCATCCCTAAAGGATTCCCTGCAATTTTCTGGTCACTGGAGAATTGCATCAAATACAGAAGAATTTGCAATGCGTTTGATCACAGAGTTGCTATTAGAGATGGTTTGTGGTGCCTCAGAATTTCACTTGGGGTTCATAACAAATAAGGTTGGAAATCACTTGTGTGTCGGAGACGCTGGTGTGCCGGTGTTTCAGTAACTACACGAAGACTGGCAGATTAGACTGTCAGATTTTTCTATACTTCTGCATTTGTCCTTTTGCTCCAGATATTGTTACTTCTCTAATACTGGGTTTTGGTTTTATACTGTCTTACCACGTTTAATGATCCACGCGGGGAAACGGATTTCATGAGCGTTTTGTCCATTTTCTTTATTTGAAGTTGCATGCCTTTTTATTTTATTTATTTATTTATTTATAAAATATTTTACCAGGAAGTAATACATTGAGAGTTACCTCTCGTTTTCAAGTATGTCCTGGGCACAGAGTAAAACAAAATAATACATGGTTACAAATACAGTTACATAAATGAACAAGGTATACATTATATACAAGACATTGCATGCACAGTTAAAGAAAATATATATTATGAGCGTATGAAACAGTTACAGACCAGATTAAAGTGTGAGACAGCCTTAGATTTGAAAGAACTTAAGATGGTGGTGGATATGAGAGTCTCTGGTAGGTTGTTCCAGTTTTGGGTGCACGGAAGGAGAAGGAGGAACGTCCGGATACTTTGTTGAGTCTTGGGACCATGAATAGTCTTTTGGAGTCTGATCTCAGGTGATAGGTACTGCATGTGGTAGGGGTGAGGAGCTTGTTCAGGTAGCTGGGTAGCTTGCCCAGAAAGTATTTGAGGGTGAGACAGGAAAGTTGAACTTTGCGCCTAGACTCTAGTGATGACCAATCTAGTTCTTTGAGCATTTCGCAGTGATGTGTGTTGTAGTTGCATTGGAGAACAAAACGACAAATTGAATTGTAGAGGGTGTCAAGTTTGCTAAGGTGGGTTTGAGGAGCCGAGCCATATATTTTTGAAATCGTGAAACTGTTTGAAGTGTGTAGTTTTATGAAGAATAAATCAAAATTGCTTTTTGCCCAATTACATGAGACTGCTGCTTTATATTTTAAAGCAAGATCTTATTTAAAATAAAATACCACAAGTAGATGCCTAAAAAAGTGTGCGCGTGCCCCGCATAGCAGTGGTTTCACAATGACTATGTTGAGTAGATCAGCGGTGCTCAACTCCACTCAAGCTACAAACATTGAAAGATTCGACCAATCTTTCAATCGGGTTTGATGTGTGTTTGTGTTTGTGTGTGTGTGTGTGTGTATGTGTGCTCAAAATTGGTCTTTGTAAGTTAGTTGTGCTAAAATCAGAATCACTAATTGGATAATCATTTCTGTAACGAAGTGGTGCGCATCGTAATTTACGTTTCCTCTTTCCAAGCAAATGGTTATGAGCCTTCGAGTTTCTGAGCTGCAAGTGCTTCTGGGATACGCCGGACGCAACAAGCACGGACGCAAACACGAACTCCTTACCAAAGCCCTGCACTTGTTAAAAGCCGGCTGCAGCCCCGCCGTGCAAATGAAGATTAAAGAACTGTACAGGCGGCGCTTCCCACTGAAGATCCTGACGCCAGCCGACTTCTCCCTGCCCAACGTGCACTCCAGCACCATGCCCGGCAGCCTGTCGCCATCCGCCATTCCACCGCTTTCCTACGACAGCCACCCCGCCTCCTCCCCGCTGCTTCCCGTTTCCCTCCTGGGAGCCAAACACGAACTGGAGCTACCCCATCTCACCTCCAACCTCCACCCCGTCCACCCGGACATCAAGCTGCAGAAACTGCCCTTCTACGACTTGCTGGACGAACTCATCAAACCCACAAGTTTAGGTAAGACTGACGCCGCAAAGTACTAGAGGGGTGAGGGAGTCTTTATCTAATTGCGAACATGTATGCAAGCGGGAATCCAGCCATGTTGTATGTTCTGTAGCTCCCATGGCTTGCAGTCGTATTGAATCTGAAGAAGTGTAGATTTGTTGGAGGTTTTAAGGGCCCCACATTGGAGTTCATACATGAAATGATTGTGTACAGATATTTGGAAACATGGCACATCTCCTCTTTGGTAAACAGGAGGAAAGAGAGCGGTTCGGTGTGGCAAGGTCCTGTACACTGTCATTTTAATCTAAGAACTCACATGTTGCTCCCACAATTTACAGCAAATCTGCATCAAGTATACAAGTAAACATTGGGATAAAGGTGTCCCTGCTGCCGGCAGACCTGTTTAACACCATGTGCTGAAGCTGGTAAGGTTAGACTTGGAGGCAAATATAGTGGGCACCCCTCCCAGCAGAGATGGAGAGGCAGTTGTAATAATTGGGCTGTAAGGAACAGACAGGTCCTATAGTGATTATGGGGTTTGGTTGGTTGTCTGATTGCAATGGTGCGAGACCCGTGCTCCAGTGCTTGGTGCCGGTTCTGGAGAGCACTCGTGTCCTATTTAGGGTTTTATTCAAGTTGGGATGGAAATGCTGGTAATAGCTTTACCTGGGTCCGCTAGTCTGCTCATTTCCCATATTTGAGACAAACAGGTAGGTCTTTCCTGCACAGTGAGGGTGAGTGCTTAATAAGGGATGTGTTTGTCACGGTGTATTGGCTGTTCCCTCCTCCCACCCCCCTCATGACAAACGGGCCCTGGCGCAGGCACCTCTATCAGCAGCTGAACAACTCTGCACTCGGCTATTCTTACGCCCGCTACCTCTGCTGGTTCTGTTGGGGCAGGGGGTTCTCAACTCCAGTCTTAGTCCCCCGGCCCAGCAGGTCAGGTTTTACAGATATCCTAGCTTCAGCACAGGTGGCTCAATCAGTCCCTGCTTCAGCACAGGTGGCTCAGTCTTCCATTGAGCCCCCTGTGCTGAAGCGGGGATATACATAAAACGTGACCACTTGGGGGTGACGACTGGAGTTCAGAACCCCTGTGATGGGGGATTTATCTGGATGAAAGGGATAAGAGGTTTTATAACAAAGTTTAGACCAGGCCTGCACAACTCCAGTCCTCGAGAGCCGCAAACAGGTCAGGTTTTCAGGATATCCCTACTTCAGCACAGCTGGCTCAACTAGTGCCTCAGTATGACTGAGCCACTAATTGAGCCAGCGGTGCTGAAGTAGGGATATCCTGAAAACCTGGCCTGTTTGCGGCCCTCGAGGACTGGAGTTGTGCAGGCCTGGTTTAGACAGTGGTAAATTGAAACCTAAATAACTTGTTCTGCTGTTTGAGTGCAGGCGTCCTTGCCTGGTCTGACAGCCTGTGAGTGCATATAATCCATGTGCTTTCCCTCTCCTTAGCAGTGGGAGCTGCCTCTTGTGTACATGGGATTCCTGGATGAGAGGGGGCTGAAGCTGATTACTTTTTCAGGAATCCCTTGTGACGTGTTAATTATCAGAGAGGGGGTTTCATTGATCCGGTACATTATCAGAGAGGGGGTTCCATTGATCCGGTACATTATCAGAGAGGGGGTTCCATTGATCCTGTACATTATCAGAGAGGGGGTTCCATTGATCCTGTACATTATCAGAGAGGGGGTTTCATTGATCCTGTACATTATCAGAGAGGTGGTTCCATTGATCCTGTACATTATCAGAGAGGGGGTTCCATTGATCCTGTACATTATCAGAGAGGGGGTTCCATTGATCCTGTACATTATCAGAGAGGGGGTCCCATTGATCCGGTACACAAGACACTTGCAGTAAAAGCACAAACACCCCTATGAATGGTACGCAGATAGGACATTCCAACACAGATATTGACCACATACTGGCTATCCCTGACTACAAGTTGTGGGGGAGGGGCATTTTGGGTATCCATGACAACAGCCTGAGCCGATCAGTGTGCTCTGTGCCCGTAAGATAAGGGTGTGCAACGCCTCTATAGAGCAGTCCTATGCTCTGTGAGGTTTGCTGAGATTGAGCTCTGGTTAATATCATGTCCAAGTTACTGCTGCCAAATACACCACACAATGTGTGAATCCAACATATCTGCTGTCCCATCAAAGTGGGAATCCTACTGGCGCTGTGGCTTTCTGGGTAACCCGTGTTCTGAGCCCTGCAAAGTCTTACTTCTGGAGCGTGGCCTCACGGCTTCCCAGCGGTCAGCAGCATATTACCAAGCCACGCATTGCTGGCCTCTGGCAGCAAAGAGGATAACCACACTCCTAAAGCGGCTTGCATCAGTAATGTGTATATTTCAAATGTTTTAGTGAAGGCCTTTTGGAAATTGTGTGCATTGAAATAAAAGCTGTAAACAGGAGGCTGCTGGGAGGCCGGACGGGGGCTTTCTGGGGGCTGCATCCTGCACAGCCAGGGGCGGGCTATTTTTAGCCATGCACTGTATTGATTATTGTATTGATTATTTTCAGAGCGAGCTGACTGACCAGTGCCCTCCTCTACATCGCTGCTGTGATTATATTCTCTGTGGCTAGATGTAGCTTCAGGAAGCAAGGCCTGAATAAACGGGGGGGGGGGGGGTTACTAGGAAGGGCTCTGTCACTGCAGGCCACCCCCCACGTTCCACATAAAGTAAAGCTGGGGATACATTGTTACTTTGTATTTTTACGTCGGTGGTATGCAACCCCAGTCCTCAAGGGTCACCCACATGTCAGGTTTTACGGATATCCCTGCTTCAGCACAAGTGGCTGTCGAAGACTGAGCCACTGATTGGGCCACCTGTGCTGAAGCTGGGATATCCTTAAGCTGCTGGGGGGTCTTGAGGACTGGGGTTGAGCACCCTTGTCTTGCATAAGGTCCTGTTTATCTGCGATTTTATCGTTGCTCTTACTGGAGTTTCTATGCCAGGTTGTATTCTGACGAATATTTAACCCTAAAGTAACTTGGTTTCAGTCACAATTATAAGCAGGATAAAAGATCAGCTGTGTGTTTGTCTCATGACTAATTACTGGCCGCCAATATTCCCATTCATGCATGTTTACTTTTACTAGTGCGCACATTCACATGTCTCAGGCAGGTCTGCAAACCTGCCTTTCTCCCTTATTTATTGGCATATAGAACTTCCATTGCACCAAGGGATTCTGGGAGATGACCTGCAAATGAGCACACAGTGTCGCCTATAAGCTTATGCCTGCCGCATTGGGCTACGGCCCCGTTGTCTGCGCTGCACGCGCACCTGCCGGGCTGGCGGCGCGTGCAGCCGAATTCCCCGGTCTGCAGGGGGAAAGACGGGGCGTGGCCATGATGTCACCCGGCAGCTTCGCCCTCATTGGCTGAACTGCCGGGGGTGTGGCCTAGCGCTCTGTCGCCTGTGTTAATCTCAATTTTCGAGTCTGTAAGAAACTCAAGCCTCGCAGTGCGATGGCCCCCCTCGCAGTGAGCCTGGCCCCCCCCCCCTCGCAGTGAGCCTGGCCCCCCCGCGCAGTGCGATGGCCCCCCCCCCGCGCAGTGAGCCTGGCCCCCCCCGCGCAGTGAGCCTGGCCCCCCCCGCGCAGTGAGCCTGGCCCCCCCCGCGCAGTGAGCCTGGCCCCCCCCGCGCAGTGAGCCTGGCCCCCCCCGCGCAGTGAGCCTGGCCCCCCCCGCGCAGTGAGCCTGGCCCCCCCCCGCGCAGTGAGCCTGGCCCCCCCCGCGCAGTGAGCTTGGCCCCCCCCGCGCAGTGAGCCTGGCCCCCCCCCCGTGCAGTGAGCCTGGCCCCCCCTCCCGTGCAGTGAGCCTGCCCCCTCACCCCCGCGCAGTGAGCCTGCCCCCCCCCGCGCAGTGAGCCTGCCCCCCCGCGCAGTGAGCCTGGCCCCCCCCGCGCAGTGAGATGGCCCCCCTCGCAGTGAGCCTGCCCCCCCCGCGCAGTGCGAGGGCCCCCCACGCAGTGAGCCCGGCCCCCCCCGCGCAGTGCGATGGCCCCCCGCGCAGTGCGATGGCCCCCCCGCGCAGTGCGATGGCCCCCCGCGCAGTGCGATGGCCCCCCGCGCAGTGCGATGGCCCCCCCGCGCAGTGAGCCTGCCCCCCCCGCGCAGTGAGCCTGCCCCCCCCGCGCAGTGAGCCTGCCCCCCCCCGCGCAGTGAGCCTGGCCCCCCCCCGTGCAATGCGATGGCCCCCCGCGCAGTGCGATGGCCCCCCGCGCAGTGCGATGGCCCCCCGCGCAGTGAACCTGCCCCCCCCCCCGCGCAGTGCGATGGCCCCCCTCGCAGTGAGCCTGGCCCCCCCCGCGCAGTGCGATGGCCCCCCTTGCAGTGAGCCTGGCCCCCCCCCCCCCCCCCCGCGCAGTGCGATGCCCCCCCGCGCAGTGCGATGCCCCCCCGCGCAGTGCGATGCCCCCCCGCGCAGTGCGATGCCCCCCCGCGCAGTGCGATGCCCCCCCGCGCAGTGCGATGCCCCCCGCGCAGTGCGATGCCCCCCCGCGCAGTGCGATGCCCCCCCGCGCAGTGCGATGCCCCCCCGCGCAGTGCGATGCCCCCCCCCCGCGCAGTGAGCCTGGCCCCCCCCGCGCAGTGAGCCTGGCCCCCCCCCGCGCAGTGAGCCTGGCCCCCCCCCCCCCCCCCGCGCAGTGAGCCTGGCCCCCCCCCCCCCCCGCGCAGTGAGCCTGGCCCCCCCCCCCCCGCGCAGTGAGCCTGGCCCCCCCCCCCCCCCCCCGCGCAGTGAGCCTGGCCCCCCCCCCCGCGCAGTGAGCCTGGCCCCCCCCCCCCCCCCCCCCCCCCCGCGCAGTGAGCCTGGCCCCCCCCCCCCCCCCCCCCCCCCCCCGCGCAGTGAGCCTGGCCCCCCCCCCCCCCCCGCGCAGTGAGCCTGGCCCCCCCCCCCCGCGCAGTGAGCCTGGCCCCCCCCCCCCTGCGCAGTGAGCCTGGCCCCCCCCCCCGCGCAGTGAGCCTGGCGCCCCCCCCCCCCCCCCCCCGCGCAGTGAGCCGGCCCCCCCCCGCGCAGTGAGCCTGCCCCCCCCCCCCCGCGCAGTGAGCCTGCCCCCCCCCCCCCCCCCCCCCCGCGCAGTGAGCCTGGCCCCCCCCCCCCCCCCCCCCCCCCCGCGCAGTGAGCCTGCCCCCCCCCCCCGCGCAGTGAGCCTGGCCCCCCCCCCCCCCCCGCGCAGTGAGCCTGGCCCCCCCCGGCCGCGCAGTGAGCCTGCCCCCCCCCCCCCCCCCCCCCCCCCGCGCAGTGAGCCTGGCCATCTCTCCCCCCCCCCCCCCCCCCCCCCCCGCGCAGTGCGATGGCCCCCCCTCACAGTGAGCCCGGCCCCATTGAGAGGCGGCTCTTGACCCTGCAGCTGTCGCTGCAGCAGCCAGTGGGGACCAAGCCGTACACAGCTTTTCAGCACAGCCTGGGCTAAGTGCAGAGCCAGTAACCTACTCACAGACGGCTATTTTCACATTTTGGTTCTCATAAGTGTGAGGCTGGTTATACAATATGAAGCTGGAATAGAACTATATACTGTATTTGCAAAATCAAATGTCCTGACATATATATATAGTGCATTCAGTGATTGCTTTGACCGTCATTAGTAGCCAGGAAACACTTCAAATATTAAAACCTGTTGTGACCTTTTCAATGTGCGGTGCATTTCCCTTCAGTTCTCTTCAAATGAACGTGGCTGAAATCTTCTCTAGCTTGGGGAAAGATGGCTTTTGAATCCAAAATCCGGCCTCTGCAGGAATTCCCCTCACTGTTACTAGCTTTGCCTGAATCGGCAGCACATTGCAAATTGTTCTCTGCGTCCCTTAACGCACAGGTGCTCAACTCCAGTCCTCCAACTGCGCCCCCCAAACAGGTCAGGTTTTCAGGATATCCCAGCTTCAGCACAGGTGGTTAAATCAGAGGCTCGGTCTTCGATTGAGCCTCTGAGCCACCTGTGCTGAGGCAGGGATATTGTGAAAACTGGGTTGGGGGTGGGGGGGGGGATTGAAGATGAGCACACCCCTGCCTTAAGATGAATATTAAAAATGTATAATTAAAAAAAATAAGTGCTTTAAAGCTGTCCTGTATATACATTGAATTGCTGCACATTTTAAGTGGAAACTAAACCATGTACGCTGCTGTCAATTGTCTTCATTGTTTTGCTGGGATTGGCGGCGCAGTAAGGGGGCAGTGGGGGCACAGTAAGGGCAGCGAGGGCACAGTGAGGGCAGCCCGTAAGAGTCTTCTGGTTTCAGAGCTTTCTTTTAAGAAGGTTTTGTGGAAATGACAGTACATCGGGTTAGCAAAACGCCTGAAAATGACCCGGCCCCTTGGAAATGTGACACAGCGGCTTCCCGAAGCGATGTGCAGGGGAATGCTCGGCTAATGTAATATTGGGAGATGGGTTTGTGCAGGTCCGTGCCGTCTATTCCTGTCCCAGGGCGGGGACGGTGACGGCTATGAGTGGTGACCTGAGAATGCTACACGGGGAGTTTGTCTAGAACAGGGGTGGGCAGCGCCGCTCCTCAAAGGCTGCAAACAGGTCAGGTTTTCAGGATGTTCCTGCTGCAGCACAGGTGGTGCAGTCCAAGAATGAGCCACTGATCAAGCCACTTGTGCTGAAGTAGGGGTGTCCTGAAAACCTGACTCGTTGGTGGCTTTTGAGGACTGGAGTTGGCTACGCCTGGTCTAAAAGCACCGACTGCATGCCACAACGTCCCTGTGTCCCTGTCCCAACTGTGTAGCTCAGTTGACTAGTCCCCTAACCCTCAGTGCAGCAGGTCCTGAGTTCAATCCCCCCCTGTGGCAGCTTTACCTGTTGCATTAATCAGCAATTTAATGTGATCTTCAGGCTGCCACATACATCAAAACCCAGTGGTTCCTGCCGACAGGGCCTGCCTAGACATCGGGCTCCCTGTGCGATGGCTCCATACAGATGTGTTCCATTAACCCTTTTACCCCTGGAGACTGTGATAGCGGATACAATATGTTTGTTCACAAAAAGGTTGGACATTTTTTTAGAAGGGAAAGGTATACAGGGATATACCAAATAAGTAAACATGGGAAGGATGTGGATCCAGGGAGTAATCTGATTGCCAATTCTTGGAGTCGGGAAGGAATTAATTTTTCTGCTTCTGAGATCATTGGATGATATGTCACTGGAGTTTTCATTTGCCTTCCTCTGGATCAATATACTGTAATTATGGATATAGAATAAATTATCTGTCGTCTAAATTTAGCATCGGTTGAACTTGATGGACTCATGGCATTTTTCAACCTCATCTATGTAACCACTACCTCTACCATCTTACAGCTTTTCACCCTATACTTCTGAGGGGTGCGCGCACACAATATACTGTAACACTGCCGTTGCCTTCCCTAAAGTTGGAACGAACTCTGAGACGTTGATCATTATCTTGTAGAACCTCTGACACCTACATATGAGAGAGCCAGAGATATTGCTCATCTCGGATATCCCTCCATGTCTGTAAATAAGGGGTTGACGGTACTCCTTGAGGATGTTGGTGTTGATATTCTGATTGGCAGGCGTCACAGCTGCGACTAATTTGTCCTTGTCTTCACAGCCTCCGATAACAGCCAGCGCTTTCAAGAAACATGCTTTGCCTTTGCGTTGACACCGCAGCAAGTTCAGCAAATCAGCAGCTCCATGTAAGTGTCGCCCCCCCCCCCCCTCCTCATCCTGCCAGCGCTGTGACCAACTCGCTGTCCTGAGGGGCAGCTAGTGTTATATGTGACTGAAAGTGAATTCCGTGTCCTAGTGGCCACAACTCTGATCTCTGACGTGGGGGATCTAGGTTTGGCCATCTTTTTGTATGTATATTTATATGGTTGCAACAGTATATGCAGTACTTTACAAAAGAGGCCATACAATAAGTGCAACAATTAATCATAAAATTTGAAAATCTCTGCCTCGGAGAGCTTACATCGAAGGTGTATGTTTGGAGACTTGCAGACAACTGGTGAGGGAGTAAGTGCGGTAAAATCGAAACAACTACTCTTGGTGCTACTCCGCCTGCACTAAGAACTATCCTAATAACACGTGTAATATACACTCGATCAAGAAACCTGGGACAAGTACATAGAGTAGAATAGTGTCTGACTGCAAAGGATGCAGCAGGAATGTTCAGCACTAAAGGCAAATCCATATGTCCAAACCGTTCGAAACTATAGCGCGCTCACTGGTGCAGTAACAGACTAGGCAAACCAACTAAACAGATTAATAAAAGGGGCGAGCCACGAGTGCAATATGTTTCGGTTTCAAATCTATTCGTATAAAAACAATGGTCTCTCACAAATTCAAAGTTCTTTAAGGGAAGGTATAGTCTCCCGAGTCCCAGCTCTCCTGCTCGGGTCACGCAGATCTGGCTCCTGGACAGAGCCGCCTCGCTGAGGAGGTGAGCGAGGGCACAGGAGAGCTAGCACAGGCAGGCGGGCTGATCGCCCCTTCGGCGGTGCCTGAGGAAATAGAGATCCGAGGGGCCAGGAGATTCTGTTTTGAAGTTGGAGCCGCGACGAGTGGGTGGTCCGGAACGCAGTGTGGGGGATATATACTGACCGGGACTGAGAGGGGGAGACGAGGCTGCAGCTCAACTCAGTCCAGGAGCCAGATCTGTGTGACCTGAGCAGGAGCTGGGACTCGCCACTCGGGAGATTATACCTTGCCTTAAAGAACTTTGGATTTGTGAGTGAGACCATTGTCTTTATATGAATATATTTTATCTTAACGATATTACATTATTGCTTCTCCTCTTTCTTCTCTTCCCCCCCCCCCGTTATTTTTTATTTTTAGATTTCAAAAAATAAAATCTGTTCAGGGAGTCTCGGGCTAGTCTCTGTGTTTGTTACTGCACCAGTGAATGCACTGCATTTTGGAACACTTTGGGGTAAGCATGGCAGTGTTTGGCCACAATGGTTGGTAGGTGTGACTGTAGGTGTGGGACAGTAGCCTTGAGTTGGAGCTAATGAAATGATTCATTCAGAAGGTGTGACTTAAAGTTGGGAGAGAGAAGGTGCTTGGTGTATACGGAGTGTAAGGAAGTTCCACAGGTAAGGGGCAGTGAGGGGAAATAGGTTTGGGGTGAGAGATGGAAAGGAAACCGTTCTGGGTAGAGCACAGGAGACAAGAAGGGGCATAACGAGAGATCAAAGCTGATATGTTGGGAGGAGCAAATAAGGTTAGGAGACCTTTTAGGTGATCCGTAACTTGATTGGAAGCCAGGAGATGGATTTAAGGAGGAGAGAATCAGGGACTCTTCTGGGAGAAAGTAAAATTATTCTAGCTACAGAATTGTTCATTGCAAAGGGGAAGGTTGGGAGGCTCGTTAGCAGTATGTTACAATAATTCTGATTTGGGGAGAAGATAAGGGTATGCATTGGAGACTTGGCAGTAGATTAACAGAGGAAAGGCTGTATCTTAGCGATGTTAGCGGAAGATGCAACACATTTTAGCCACTGCGGGAATGGAGAAGGAATAGGAGTCACATGTTGCACCTACAGTAGGCAATGTGCTTTGGCGATCAGGGCTGCACAAACTGGGGTTCTATTTTGAAATTATTTTGGGGGAGGGGGGTGTGGTGGAGGCACGACCGTTGGAGGCCCCACGCTCTTCTCCAAAGCATTTAAAATAAATGCCGGGGGACTGCACGAGTCCTCTGTCACTTACCTTGATTCGCCACAGGTCACGTGATGTCACATGACTCTGCAGCAGCATTTGACGCTTGATATAAGGTAGTGGGGGTGAGCAGGCTGGGGCGCTGGGCAAAAAAAGTTTGCGCACTCCTGGGGTAGATGGTAGTACTGCACTCCTGGGGTAGATGGTAGTACTGCACTCCTGGGGTAGATGGTAGTGCTGCACTCCTGGGGTAGATGGTAGTACTGCACTCCTGGGGTAGATGGTAGTACTGCACTCCTGGGGTAGATGGTAGTGCTGCACTCCTGGGGTAGATGGTAGTGCTGCACTCCTGGGGTAGATGGTAGTGCTGCACTCCTGGGGTAGATGGTAGTACTGTTTACTGGAATGAAAAAAGGGGATCTTGGGTCAGATTTTAGGAGGAAATATGAGGAGCTCCATTTTGGACACATTTGGTTTGAGGCAGCAGAGCACCATCCAGGGACAATCGGATTTGGGACTGCATGCAGATGTGAAGTTAGGGGCGGATAGATGTATTTGTGTATAACCTGCATAGCGCTGATACCGAAGGAGTTGGAGGTCACCAAGTGATGGTGTGTAGAGTGAGGAGAGGTCCAGAACAGAGCCGGCGGTAGACCAACAGAAGATTAAGACCTTTTGATAATGGAGACAAAATGCGCAATGGGAGGTGTATGATGAGAACCAGGGTAGAGCTTGATTATGGGTACCAAGAGATCATAGAATATGAAGTGTGATCAACTGTATCGAAGGCGCCAAGAAATAACATAGGAGAAGCAGGGAAATGACTTCATGGAGCTCATTGGTTACGTGAGGACCGTTTCAGCTGCACGAAAGCCAGATTGTAGAGGATCCAGGAGAGCGTGGGAAAGAGTTGATGCACCCAAAGACTAGTCGTGAACTCATTTCAAAACTGGATATTGTCACCCTGTCACCTGTTTTGGTCCCTCTATTTTCATCTCTTTACTGTTCAGGGCGGGCTTTTCCGCAGCAGCGCAGTGCGCAGAATATCTGCAAAGTGCAGTCATGGAGAATTCCTTCTGGAGCACGGTCGAGTCCTCAAGGATTACCAACAGGTCAGGTTTTAATGATATCCCTGCTTCAGTGCAAGTGGCTGTCATTGACTGAGCAACTGCTTGAACCACTTGTGCTAAAGCTGGGATATCCTTAAAACCTGACCTGTTGGTGGCCCTTAAGGCCACCCCTATTCCAGAGCGCTCAGTCTGCTTGCACCAGCCCCATCCCTCATCTTGCTTCTTTTTCTTTTTCCTTAGGGATATCTCTGGGACAAAATGTGACTTCACAGTACAAGTGCAGCTCAGGTAACTTCTCTACGGTACCTAGTGACGGGTTACTGGTTCAGGCCGTGTCCACCTTCAGACGCGGTAACGGAAAGCTGAGCTGTGCCTCTTTCTGACGCACGGTGTCGGAATGCGGGGCCCAGCTGTGCCCCCTCTGTCAGTTGCTGGCTCTGCCTCAATGGTTACATGAGACTCGGGGGTGAAGGTTCCCAGTGCTGATCTGCGCTCTTCTCTCAGGTTCTGCCTCTCGGAGACCAGCTGCCCTCAAGAAGATCACTTCCCACCCAACTTGTGCGTGAAGGTGAATGGGAAACCCTGCAACCTGCCAGTGAGTGTCTACGCATACACATCCTCACCCCCACCCCCCTGTCCTGTGCTGGACACCTTATCAGACCTGTCCCCTTCTCTTACAGGGCTATCTTCCACCAACCAAAAATGGGGTTGAACCAAAGCGACCAAGCCGACCAATCAACATTACCTCACTCGTGCGACTGTCCACCACTGTTCCCAACACAATCATAGTGTCGTGGACGGCAGAAATCGGAAGGGTACGCCCTCTGTGCACCGTATAGAACTTATTTTAAATAAATGTATACGATCAGACAATACTACATCAGCCGATATTACTGTGTTATGATAGTGTATGTAGGTATGAGAATCTCCCGTAATTCCCATCAAATATTACCCGCAGCATCCTCATACGGTAACTCAAACAGAGGTATGGAGAAAAACGCTCTTATTGCAATCGCGCGCGTGTGTTACAAAATACAGACTGGGTCTGAGACTAGTGACATTGTACAGACCGTGTCCCAGAACTCCACAAGAACCTCCTTAAAACAGTCCACACGCGAATGCACAGACATAGGGTACCAGGAGGTGATACACAGGCCAGTTTGAGCCACCAGTAAAAACACAAACGAAGATCTCGAGGAGAGCAAAAAACAAATGCCAGAACACGTGGACAAAAGCTACAATAACGTCTTATGTTTAAGGGGTTCTTGTGCACTTTGCAGTAAGCGTCTTTCTCTGGGCCTCTGTTCCTGAGTTGCTTATTTCTGAATGCTGTGGGTAATAATATTTGAGTATAGAACTTGTTTCAGATACACGGTCTTATAACAACTCTCTGTTTTCAATCCCGGTGCAAATATTTTCACCCAGGCCAAATTTCGACCTTTTGTAAAGGAAATCTCTTGTTTGACACTTTCTATCAAAGGCCTTTGTAACATCTTGGTAGATCGCATCAACTGCATTGCCTTGGTTTAAGTTCCTACTCTCAACCTTACATAAACTATTAATGTTATATTGGCATGACTTATTCCTCATCTATCCCATTACTAATAATGCTTCAAAATGTATTTCTGAATATTATCCCTTATTAAACCTTCAAGTAGATTTCCCAATATGGATGTCAGACTTACAGGTCTGTAATTCCCAGGTTGTGATCTAGCTCCCTCTTTATATAGAGGCACTACATCTACTGTACCGAATCTTGTGGCACTGAAACAACAGTTTGTTAAAGTATATTAAAATAAAAATAATAGTAGTCCTGCCCAGTGCCATCACAAATCAGCTACTGCTGGTGTCAGAAAACAGGGAGGAGCCGTGTTGGTCTCGCAATCCTGATTCCGGGTTCAATTCTCATCTGGCACTTCTACTGTGACATCTTTACCTCCCTGTAACTGCTCAACCGCTTGTCCTCCCGTCCCTTCCCCTGACATCTCTGGGAGCTTTGGGGATTTAAAACCTACAGTACAATGTGTCCGGATAAAGGGGAAGCTGCCAGTGAGAGTGCGTTAATGAGGACGTTCCCTGCAGAGGGTCTGTGTAATAGCCATGCTGGTTAGGCATGTGCACAAGGCAGCAGATGAGAAGGGGACACCATTATTCTATCATTTACTTTGCAGCTGGGTGACCATACAATATATGCTGCACATAGCATTTTAATGTAACCTTGTGTGTGTTGCGTGTGTGTTGCGTGTGTGTTGCCTTGGGCACAACACTATGGCCCATATCAGTTGTACAAGAAGGGATTTCCTGAGGATATTAAGATTTACCAGTTCCTCCCCCCCCCCCCCCCCTACAGGATTCGTACATTCTGAGAGCAGTTGATTTAATCTATACCCAAGCACTATAAATGCTTTAAATTCAAGTGTTGAATCATACATTGGTATTCTAAGGAACGTCAACCATAAGAATGTATAAAGATACGGAGCGCGGCAGGGAGACACCTAGTCACCAAAGCTTCCAGACCCCATGACATAGTGACTGTCTTGGGTCACTCAAAGGGTAAAGAGCGGTTTGCTGATGAGGTGTGTGTGTGTGTGTGTACACATACAAGGATCTGCGTCCGTACTCCGTACTCTGCGCTCTTGCCTGATGGCGTTCAGTACACCTTTTTAAAAAAAATCCTTTTCCAGAGTTTTTCCTTGGCCGTTTACCTGGTAAAGCAGCTCTCCTCCGCCATCCTGCTGCAGCGACTGCGAGCGAAAGGGATCCGCAACCCAGACCATTCCAGGGCACTCAGTAAGACTCCTCCCTTTCCATGACTTCTTCCTTCTCCTCCACCTATTGTTTGGGTCTCCGGAGTGTTCTGATCTCCACCCTTTTTAGTTTTCCCTTCACTTTACCATGGAGCTTTATTGCAGGAGGTTTCTCGGTGTGCAGATCTAGAACCTGCTACTGATCTAGAACACAGACAACCTGCATAAAACTCAACACTCTGACATAGTCGCGGGGAAACGTGCGAAACATGGCGTTCCCCCTTCTCTGCCCAAGGT
Organism: Ascaphus truei; assembly: GCF_040206685.1. Taxonomy (NCBI): domain Eukaryota; kingdom Metazoa; phylum Chordata; class Amphibia; order Anura; family Ascaphidae; genus Ascaphus; species Ascaphus truei. The sequence continues at coordinate 9,369,886 of NC_134500.1, forward strand.
GTCGCAGTAACTGCCGCGTGTTGCCTCCCTTGCAATGAAAGTCCGAAGCTTCTCTTCCCACTGCATGTCTTTACCTATCTTCTTCATGGGGGAAGTTGGGTCTGCATGTGTAAACTGTCACTTGATGGCGAACAGTGTAACATCTGCTGGTTGCTCAATAAAAGGGGTTCTGGTTGTTACAATGTGTCCGTGTTGGCCTCTAACTCTAGTTAAGGAGAAGCTGACGGCAGATCCGGACAGTGAAATCGCCACTACCAGTTTGCGGGTCTCCCTCCTCTGTCCGGTAAGTGATTATTTGATCGGAGCATTGGATCACACCGTGTTGTATGAATAAAGTGGCAGGTGTTCCTTTTGTTTTTGGGGTGTTAATGTGGGCTTGCCCTGTGTTTCTCTCGCCCCTGTATTTCCAGCTGGGGAAGATGCGCCTGACTATCCCCTGCCGCGCCCTGACCTGCTCCCACCTGCAGTGCTTCGATGCCACACTCTACATCCAGATGAACGAGAAGAAGCCCACGTGGGTGTGTCCTGTGTGCGACAAGAAGGCTCCTTACGAGCACTTAATCATAGACGGGTGAGCATCTTGGAATATATACACAGGGCAGAGACTGTCGGGCTTCTAATGTCCTGGTGGGCAGAAGTTACAGCCATATAACGCCTCCTCCTGTTTTTAAACTGTTTCGTGGGTTAAAGTACATGTAATGAGCCTGGAAGTCCTATAATGAATACCAAGGAACCTACAACCCAAGCTATTCATTGGCGGCTAGTTAAGTCCTTGTCCGCTGCTGTAGGTGGTATAAAGGTGCCGGGTCCCTGCTCGTCAGGGTGTGGTGTGTAGCAGTTCACACAACGTATGATGTCGAGTGTGATGGTTACATAAAAGATAGCCGGGAAATAACTGGACCCTGTTTGGCTTTCAGCCTCTTTATGGAGATCCTGAAGTTTTGCACGGACTGCGACGAAATCCAGTTCAAGGAGGATGGGTCGTGGTCACCCATGCGGTCAAAAAAGGAGGTGCAGGAGGTCACAACCTCTTATAACAGGGTGGACGGTGAGTCCTGGGGATCACTCCTACAGACCGGGCAGTGAGAGGCTTTTATGTGGGGTTTCCTTGGAGTGTAAAATCAAATACACAAAACCTGAGCTACTTTCCAAATTGGCTTGACCGTAGCTCAGGGTTTTTGTATTTGTTCTCCAGAAATGTATTTCTCTTTCCCTAGTAGTACTCCCAAGGCATTGAAAGATCGTGTTACCAATACATGTTATATGGGCAGGTTTAAGCTCATAGAGTTCGGTTTTGCGGCGTTTGAAATGTGTCGGGAGATTAACCCTGAGAATGTTCTCACTGGGATTTTTAAGGGTCTTTAGCGATGCATTATTTAACCAGCCATTGTACCCATTCTTCATCGTACTTAATTTACACGTTTACCTAGTGTCATTTTCTTTAAGCCGCATCCCGGTTGTCTGTGGAGACTCGTACTGGGTACTGGGTTTGGGAGCGCGGGCGTCTGCTTAGAGCAGGGGTGGTCAACTCCAGTCCTTAAGGGCCACCGACAGGTCAGGTTTTAAGGATATCCCTGCTTCAGCAAAGGTTACAGCCACCCACTGAGCCACCTGTGCTGAAGCAGGGTTATCCCAAATACCTGGCCTGTTGGTGGTCCTTGAGGACTGGCGTTGGCCACTCCTTGCTTAGACCGGTCTTGGTGCCACATGACACGTGTGATTTTGCAGGTGGCTGCATCAGCAGCACAGTGGAGCACCAGCTGTCCTCTCACCAGCAATCCAGGAACAGGAAGGTGGAAGTGATCGACCTGACGATAGACAGCTCTTCGGACGAGGAGGAAGATGAGCCCTGCGCTAAAAGGAGTTGCCCATCCATCACTCCCGCGTCACCGCTGAGCAACACTGGGTAAGAACGGGAGCAGGGCTGCAGAAAGAGGCATCTGCATGACCAGGATATGGACCAGAGTGTTTCCATACAAGGGAAGGGGGTGTGGGATAGTGGTTAAAGTGTTTATGCAGTCCATGTAAACCAGGATTGGGTGATCTTGCGCAAAATCCGTTTATTAACCCATTGCACTTGAGTAAATTGCCTTCCTGTGCTTCAATGTCCAGTACATCGTGTGCGGTCGCGTTCCCATCCCAGGGTGAGCTTCCCAAATGTCTCTGAAATGCAGTGATGTTAATTGGAAGCGTGCCCCGTGTGGTGGTATCTGGACGTGTGAATAGACCTGTATGATGATCTAATACCCTGATGTAAGGAATGTCCAGTCTCCATCTCCACTGATTTCTACTCCTCGTTCTTTGCAGTATCCTAAATCTCCAGCACCAAGCGTCCCCAATCTCCCGAACACCCAGCCTGCCAGCTGTAGACTCCACTTACATCAACGCGCCTCTTCTCCAAGATTACCGGCACCCGTTCCACATGACACCCATGCCGTACGACCTGCAAGGTACGGGGGGGGGGGGGGGGGGGGTCCCTGCTCTGCTCTGCACTGCAGTCTGGATATGTGGGATCTACTCAATAACTGGGGAAACGCTTCTTGAATTAATTTATTCCTACGAGTGGGAGGTGGCTGGGGGTGGAAAGGTTAAAGGGCAGTTCTAACTAGGATCAAAGTGAACTGAGGAGAGTAGCATGTTTATCTAATGAAATGGAGCCGATTTACACTAAACACACTTAATTTTTTTTTATATAAATATTAAGTGAAGATTTCTATTGTGTGGAGGGATTTTATAATCTTTTCTAATCTTTAATGTCTTGGGGATCACACGGTCAGCCCTCAGAAGTCGGGATAAATTGTCATCTTTTGTTTTGACCGTTTTTGTGTAGTAATTCTGCAGCGGTCATTAGTCAGAGAAACCAAACTAGCTGGAATTTAGTGAACACTGAGAAAAAGAGAACATTAATTTTAACAGGATCTAAAGTAGTAAAACTGTTACTTTTTTAGGTCAATTAACATTTTCTACAGCGGTGATTAACACTAAGTGTTTAAACAAGTGTGTCCAGTCCACACATTGCAATCTCCCATAACTCCACTTCCCTTCTCTTATTTGGGGTGTGTTTCTTTCCCAGCGCGTGTCTCTGCGCCATCCTATTGTTGGTTTGGATTCTCTATAGAATTTAATTGAAATGCAGATACAAATGAACCGTTTTCTTTTCTTTACAGGATTGGATTTCTTTCCGTTTTTATCTGGCGACAACCAGGTGCGTCCGTGCGGTGATTTTGCATAAATATGCGTCTGTGTCCTAAACCATTTCCTCCTCCTTGACGTTTTATTTTTTTTTTATTTTTGTCTCTGCCTTCCTCTTGTGCTCCCTGCTGAGCTGGACGAGCCACCATGTCACACCACTAACCCGGCCTCCCCTCTCTCCCTTCCGCAGCATTACAACACCTCCTTGCTGGCGGCCGCAGCGGCTGCGGCCTCGGACGAACCAGACTTGCTCCACTCCTCGCGCTTTTTCCCTTACGCATCCTCCCAAATCTTCCTGGACCAGCTCAACGCAGGGGCGAACGCCTCTCTCCCGGCAACGAACGGGGGCAGCAACAGCGGCAGCAACAGCAGCCTCGTGTCCTCAAACAGCCTCCGCGAGGGCCACAGCACAAGCAGCCGGGGTCCCGCCGACAGCTCGTCCCTCTACAGTATCATCCCAGATGTCATCTCTTTAGACTGAACGCTGGCAGAGTGTTTCCCCCCCCCTTCCCCCTCTCCCCGCACCTACATCCAGGGACCCCGTTACCCTGCAGCTACTGTCTGATTCCTTTTCTTTCTTTTTTTAGGGAAATGCTAAAAAAAAAAATACAAAAAAGACATGTACAGAGAACAGAACTATATTTTGAGTTTTACTTTTGTATATAAACTGAAGACTTTACTCGTCTGGTAACAAAAAACTGAGACATGGACCCACCTCTTCCCCACCCCCCACCCCCGCGCTTCCTTTTATTTCTCCCCCATGGATCTCGGGGACTGACTGTCTGGAGACCCGCCGCACCCCCTGGTTTTTTGTTATCCTCGCTTCTCGGCATTACCAGCTTCCTGACTCTTTAGAGCAGACACAGCAGCTGTTTGATGTTGTGTTTTTTTTTTTTTGTGTGTTTTTATTCGTGTTGCACGCTCCTCAGTGAAGGGCTCTGTCACAGTCATTCTCCTACCGATTTGTGGAAGGACAACAGCTATTGTGTATTACACCTCTTCCCCTCTTCCGGAGCAGCAGACTTTCAGTGTATAACCTCGTTGAGTCCTGACTTTTTTTTCCTCCTCCCGTACAAGGGTTTACAGATTCCCTGTTCCTCCTCCCAAACAGCTGAGACTGCTCCAGAGATTCTGTTTCCTTGTTTTTGTTTCCTTTTTGTTATTCTTCTCTTCAACCTCGAACCCTCCCCCGTTCCCCTCCATTCGGTAATCTAGAATGATATTTGTCTGCACTTTTACCAAATATTTATTAGTTCTCCTAGAAGTTCGGGTCAGCACCCCACACGTAAATCTAGACAATGTATCTGCCCGCTTGGTCGTGGAAGGGCCTGGGATTGGTGTGGTAAATATATATATATATATATATTTCTGGTCCCACCAACACGGAAGAAGTTATCTGTACCTGCTGCCAAATGGACTTTGCAAAGCACCGCTGCTCCCCCTGGCACTGAAGTATGATTTATAAAGGTTGTAAGTTTGTATTGCCTCACATCTAATGTAAAGGGTTTGTAATATCGATCCTGTGTCAACCAGAGTGTCACAGCCTTTCTTTCTGTTAAGCGCACACTGTAGGGAGCACTGCAATACTTTACAGTCCGTTTAAGACCAAACTAAAGTTAGACGCAATTAATTTTGTCCACCAGATCTGGACAAGGCTCTAGCATCCCTCTGCTTGGTCACATTGAGCAGGCATGTGTTGCTCTGTGCTAGCTATCTAGGGTTTGCTCTTAAAGTATTGGTTATAGTAACATCATGACTAAGGACTCCCCTGTATGGAAGCAATTAGAGGAAAGGTCTTCTGAGCTCTCTGGGACGTTGAAGTAGAAATGTTGTTGATTTCTTTTTGCCCTACAATGCAGTGGAGCTGGAGGTTCAAGCCCTCCCATGCGCTCGTTGCGTACTGTACTTGTAGTGTCTGCATAAACAGCTGTGCTTTGTCCATACATGTTATAGGGAGTATGGGCTGATATCTGATGTGGGACAGTGAAGGGGATGTGTTGGTCTTCTCCTGGGAACTGTAAAACACCCCATCATATGAGGTAGCTCAGCTATAGACAGGTTATAAATCAGGACCAAATATATATCCTCTCACAGCCTTGCAGCTGGTACTGGAGCTCACTTCCTCTGGCGGCTTTCCATACTGGTTTGCACTTCTCCCTGCGGCCTGTACAGAGCTGCGACTGCTGACTGTAGGAGCACTTTGTGCAGCGTCTCATGGGTCCGGCAGGAAGGGGCACACAGAGGCAAGATCTGACTGACAGCAATGTGTGGGGGTTTGAGAGCGGCCTGGTTTACATGGATACATGTAGTGAGGTGCAAACAGTTTGGTTTATTTTCCCCCTACTGATCTGGTACATCACGAGTGACCGTCATAACTTGTTTACTAGATCACAGTGGGAACTTGTAACCACTTACTCACCCACCATTGTACATTCAATGTCTGTCACAGGCCAGCTCTCTAGTCACAGTTCTTTCTAGTCTTGCTTTTTTTCCCCATCTTTTTGGTTGAAGTGCCAAACCTTCAGTTATTTGGAGCAGCAGGAGGTTGTGTGTAAAATAAAACACACACACACCCACACACCCACACCACACCACACCCCCCCCCCCCCCCCTCTCTCCCTGTCCTGCGGTTTGGATCCTCATCTCTTCCCAGGGAGAGTTCTTATCTGGTCAAGACAGGTTGGAGATGAAGTTACAACCGGACCCCCCCCCGGTGTCCTGTGAAACGTGGTGTGTTAGTTTGTGCACGTACGAACGCGTCAATGAGGAGATGAAGATTAGCACTCGCATAACTGGTGGCAAAAAAACCAAACCTGGTTTATTGACCAATTCAATGTTTCTTTCCTCGGTATAAATGTAGACTTTGGTCAATAAATCCGATGTTTTTTTTTTTTAAATACACGCATAAAAATGTTTATTCGGAACGCAAAAGAAAAGCCGAGGGCTGTTCCTGCTATACCCCGAGATCGTGGCTGCTGGATGAATACGTTCTTGTATCTGGGCCCCTTCTGTTGGACAATGGCAGAAGAATTGCCATTTGGTAATTACCAAACAAATACCCCACTGCAATAAAGCTCTTATCTACCAGGTGGTAATATGCTGTATAGGCCATATGGTATGCTCCTCCGCCCCCTCCCCCCCCCCCCCCCCCCAAACAGGTCAGGTTTTCAGGATATCACAGCTTCAGCACAGGGCTCAGTACTCTGAGCCACCTGTGGTGAAGCTGGGTTATCCTGAATAATTGACCGTTTGGGGGGGGCCTTGAGGATGAGTTGGGAAAGCACTGCTTAGTAAATATGTGCCTAAATGTTTAGCTCCATGGTGACCATTTTGGGCTGTGTCTGCTCCACAGGAGTCTGGACTCATAACCTGATTTAATACATGTTCCAAAAGGTGTTGTGTGTTTGCAAAGGAAAAGCTTTGTGAGTTTTAGTGCTGAGCAGGAAGGGGTTAAGTGACATGGTGGGGTTGTATGACATCTGAGGCGGAGAAGAGGGGTGTTCTCACCCTGGGAAGTTTATCTTTTATAGGCCCAACACAGTCTGCTCCAGGAAGTCGGGACCTGTTTGATGTGCAGATGGAGGAGAGATGAGGGGGAGCCCTCACTGCAGAGATTAGCAGGGTTATACTGGGAACAAGTTGCAAGCTTCCAGCGTTAGAAGTAATAATAATGCCCCAAACACACATTTTGCAATATAAACAATAATTTAAACCCGAAGTGAATGAAAAACTGCATTTTTCCTGCCAAGTATTAAACTATTGTGGGAACTGTGTAATGTTTTGTAGCAGGTTTGTGTTCTGTTTGTGACTTCTTTTTATATTTAAGCTAAATTTGCTAGCATTGGGGAATTGGTCCTGCTTTATTAATTGTTTTAATTAGTAAGCAGCAGAGAGGGCAGAAGCTGATGTACATAAGAACCTTCTTTCTGGTTTCCATGAACCTGTAACTCATTTGCCTTAAAGACGTTTCCATATGGCATGCCAGACCAGCTGAAAGGCTTTTAAACCTGTATAGTAGGCCAATGTCAGTTTGTATAAAGTTCCAAGTGAAAATATTTATTACATGCATTGGAAACATTGTTTACCTATTGAATGTTACCTGTTTATGTAGAAGTCTTTAGATGTAATAAAAAAAAAAGCATTCTGATCGATAATCTTCTCCGCTGAATGAGACCATCTCGTACTGAGCCTCCTAATTGCAGAGCACATCTTTTAATAATTACACGTGAGTTTGTTTGGGATCAGGACTAACCAGGCATTTTAAAACTACCCAATTTTAACCATTACACCTCCCTTCCTCAGTGCCACCCATACATAGCTGTGTATAAATGTAATGTTACAGCATAAGACCCTCTGTGCAAAATCCATGCTTTGCAAGTGCACAAAACGTGTAATATCCGTAGTGTGGAGGAGAGAAGTAACAAATAAACGCTTTGTAGAAATGGTGAATACAGGAGAGGAACTGAAATGGGGGCATGAATCCGAAATAGTCTGTAAAGACGCAAAGCTGCTACAAGGGATGTTTGTACGAAATGTCATTATAAGCAAGTGTCAATAATGACAGGACACAGAATAAATGTTACAACAGCTGTCCATGACTTATTAAGTAGAACATGCATCAAGTATGTCATGTTGCGTTACATGGTATGTCCTTACATGTTACAAGCCATAACAAAGCAGACATGGAGCGTGTTACACAGCATAAAGAGAACATGCAATGTGCTTGTGCTAGGGAATGAACACCACTGGATGCAGGAGAGATATACAGTGTATTTTTGGGGGATGAATGTAGCTGCCTCCCCCTGACCCCAGTGTTTCACGGATTGGGGTCTCCTGCACCCCCAGTGGTGGCTGCGTTCAGTAGTCGGGGGCTGGGCGGGTGATATTCCTCACAAACTCCTCATATCTCAGCAGCCCGTCTGGTCCCACGTTCGCTTCTCCGAGGAGATCGTCAGCTGGAAATGGGCACATTTTTGTTTTAATGAGTTTATCTCGGAAGCCAAAGACTGATCATAACTGACAGCGTTTTGGGCTCGGTCTTTACTCGAAGACACCTTGGCATATATTAAACGTGCATACAGAGAACCCTGGACAAGTGCCCTCCTCATGGGTATCAGGACATGCTCTAATACCCTCCCCCCAGATGCCTTTTGTTTTCACGTCTCCTGGGCACCGCCTTAGGCTGTGCTTGTGCCGGCAATAGTAAGCGTGACGCGACGGAGTGACGGCGTGGTCGCGATCGCTGGAAGTAATCGCAATTTGATTTTTCCAGCGACCGTAGCCTGACATCGCCGTCGCGTCGCCAGCACTATAAGCGCAGCCTTATTTTTGTTACATTTTCCTTTGGTTTAATCCTTTTGGTGTCTAGACCACGTCCTGTTTAGACTAACCACCCAAATCTGCTCTAGGGGCACAGTCTGTGATCAAATGATGTGGGTGACATGGGTAACAGATGGCCATGAGGGTGAGATGAGGTGTCCTGCCCCCCGGGTCCCCATACCTTCCTCAGCTGTCAGCTTCTCCCCCATTTGGGTGAGTTTGGTTCGGAGTTCGGCCTGTGAGATGAATCCTTTCTTCTGCTTGTCGGACATCAGCATGGCTACCATGATCTCGTTCTCCGGGTCCTCCTGCTGCTTCTGACGGTACATGATCGTGAGGAAGGTGGAGAAGTCCACATCCCCGTCCCTGCCTGCAGAGGACACACAGGTAACACTCCCCCCCACACACAGGTAACACCACACGCACACACAGGTAACACCACACGCACACTGTAAGGGACCACTTCCGAAAACACAGGTAACACCCCCCCACACGCACACACAGGTAACACCCCCCCCCCACACACAGGTAACACCCCCCCCCCACACACAGGTAACACCCCCCCCCCCACACACACACAGGGAGTCTCCCAGCGCAGTATCGCCCCTTACAGACCCCTCGCAGGGACCGCAGGGAGTCTCCCAGCGCAGTATCACCCCGTACAGACCCCTCGCAGGGACCGCAGGGAGTCTCCCAGCGCTGGAAGGTGTTGTATGGAAAAGCACTACTTAGTGAGTCGGGCCTTAACATTCTCTCTTCCTGCTCCAATTTGCCCCCTGGTGGCAGCTGTGTGAAACTCTTTGAAGTATGAACCTCTTTTGCTGCCAGAATAGCCTGCAGCCCCCTCTGGTGATAATGGGGTTAATGTAAAATTATTTGGAAGGGATGGAGGGGGAGGGGGAGGCGGGGAAGGGATGGAGGGGGAGAGGGAGGCGGGGGGCTTCGATGCACATTGGTTAACCAGTCTGGAGCAGAGTTTAATTCAGAGGTGGCCAACTCCAGTCCTCAAGGGCCACCAACAGGTCAGGTTTTCAGGATATTCCAGCTTCTGCGCATGACTCAATCAGTCCCAGCTTCTGCACAGATGGCTGAATCGGTGGCTCGACTGAGCCCCTGATTGAGCCACCTGTGCTGAAGCAGGGAAATCGTGAAAACCTGACCCATTGAGGACTGGAGTTGGCTACCCCGCCCTGGTTTAATTCCTCTGTGGCTATTGGGTCCAGCTGGCAGTTAAGGGGTTAAAGTGCATCATTAACCTTGTCTGCTGAGAAATGTATCGAGCGTCCCCACATTTCATCACAGCGTCTCGGGGTCCGGATCAGCGACCCCCCCCCCCCTCCTTTCCGTTATCGGCTCACCCCTTCGTACCGATTTGATGGATCTGCAGGTGGCGGGTGACCTCGCTAGGGGTGGGGCAGGCTCCCAGGCAGCGCATGACGGTCAGGAGGTCGCCGGCGGTGACCTTGCCCCTGTGCTTCTTGTCATACAGGGAGAAACATTCCTTGAACTCTGCACGGGGGAAATGGTGCACCAGTTAGATAGTAAGCTCTTCGGGGCAGGGACTCCTTTCCCTGATGTCTACTTTGATGTATGAAGCGCGTCTTCCTATTCTGTCTCGTGTATTACTGCTGTAAAGTGCTGTGTATATGAATGGCGCTATACACAGATATACAATACATACAATATGTCCGTGAGTGCTGTGTATATGAATGGCGCTATACACAGATATACAATACATACAATATGTCTGTGAGTGCTGTGTATATGAATGGCGCTATACACACATATACAATACATACAATATGTCTGTGAGTGCTGTGTATATGAATGGCGCTATACACAGATATACAATACATACAATATGTCTGTGAGTGCTGTGTATATGAATGGCGCTATACACAGATATACAATACATACATACATACAATATGTCCGTGACTGCTGACCTGTGGGAAGGAACCCCAAATATAACCCACACACCCCCTGTGCATGGCCACTCTGCATATATACAGTGAGAGCACTCAGCCATGTAACCTCTTCTTTACCCCCCCCCCACCCTCTAAAAATAGGACCCTGTGCTGTTAGGCTGCACCTTGCAGCCCAGATGTGGGGTTACCATGTGCCACATCCAGAATATATCTTGCTGCCGGGATGCATAATGTGAGGACACAGTTCTTTGGGTGTCATTTATAGAAGGTGCAGGGGGTATTTATGGGAAACAAAGACAAACAGGAAAGATCTCTGTTCTCTCTCCATAACTCTCCTATCCCACCCATCTCTCCCCTCATAACTCTCCTATCCCACCCATCTCTCCCCCCATAACTCTCCTATCCCACTCATCTCTCCCCCCATAACTCTCCTATCCCACTCATCTCTCCCCCCATAACTCTCCTATCCCACCCATCTCTCCCCTCATAACTCTCCTATCCCACCCATCTCTCCCCCCATAACTCTCCTATCCCACTCATCTCTCCCCCCATAACTCTCCTATCCCACCCATCTCTCCCCCAATAACGCTCCTATCCCACCCATCTCTCCCCTCATAACTCTCCTAACCCACCCATCTCTCCCCCCATAACTCTCCTATCCCACTCATCTCTCCCCCAATAACTCTGCTATCCCCCCCATCCCCCCCCATACTCACCATGAATTTCATCCTGGGACAGGAACTTGGTCTGCAGAAAACACAACACAGAGTCACTTAATCTCCAAGTCATTAACCCTTGGAGGTCAGAGCTGCGGTTGTACATGGCTTGGCTCTCACGCCTCGGGACTGACAGCTGCCTGGGATCGGACACGCCTCGTGTCCTGCGTCGGTCTGTGATAATTTCCTTTAATATTTCTTATCTTTATTCCTTAGCGTTCTGCCTTATAAACATACCCAGTAATGTCCTCTAACAGTATCCCAGCGGTTCCCCCTTTTTTGTTTGCCTTATTGCCTGCATTCTCTAAGGCAGGGATGGGCCAACTCTAATCCTTAAGGGCTACCAACAGGTCAGGTTTTCAGGATATCCCTGCTTCAGCACAGGTGGCTCAGTCTTCGACTGATGTAATTTAACCCTTAACTGCCAGATGCACCTAATAGCCAAAGCGGAATTAAACCAGGGGTGGCCAACTCCAGCCCTCAAGTGCTACGAACAGGTCAGGTTTTCAGGATATCCCTGCTTCAGCACAGGGGGCTCAATCAGTGGCTCAGTCAAAGCCATCTCTGCTGAAGCTGGGACTGATTGAGCCACCTGTGCTGAAGCAGGGATATCCTGAAAACCTGACGGTGGCTCTTGAGGACTGGAGTTGGCCACCTCTGCTCGAAGGGGTCACAGGTAACTCACCATCGTGTCTCTATGAGCTGCACTTTCTTGATCTCTGTGAGATGCTAAAGTCCTCGCAGCCGCACCTAGGGACATCCCGGGATAAATACACCGCTGCCATGGAAACCCGGGGTCATATTCCAGCTCTTTATAGCTGGCACAGAACACGCAGAGTCTTATTACCCGCTTGTAACGTATGTTACAAGACACCGCTCCCGTGAAAGATTTATAAGGAGCAGGCCTCTCCGCTGCCCCGGATCCGACGTCTCATCGCTGCGAGCAGGTTTAATCACAAATAAAAGGTGCCATAATGAGGCTGCCATGCGGTCAAAACCTCTCCCCACCTCACAAACCTCTCTCCGCTCCCTGCTGTTTCCTCCTTTCGTTGGCCCCACCCCCAAGCTCCTGACATCTCCTCCTGATTGGCTGCATTACCCAGCAGGTAGCTGCACAGCTCCCCCCTCCCCCCCCAAGCCGGCAGATCACTACGCCCAGAGAGGTAATACCAGTATACACATACACGCCCAGAGAGGTAATACCGGTATACACATACACGCCCAGAGAGGTAATACCGGTATACACATACACGCCCAGAGAGGTAATACCGGTAATCACATACACGCCCAGAGAGGTAATACCGGTATACACATACACGCCCAGAGAGGTAATACCGGTATACACGTACACGCCCAGAGAGGTAATACCGGTATACACGTACACGCCCAGAGAGGTAATACCGGTATACACGTACACGCCCAGAGAGGTAATACCGGTATACACGTACACGCCCAGAGAGGTAATACCGGTATACACGTACACGCCCAGAGAGGTAATACCGGTATACACATACACGCCCAGAGAGGTAATACCGGTATACACGTACACGCCCAGAGAGGTAATACCGGTATACACGTACACGCCCAGAGAGGTAATACTGGTATACACACACACGCCCAGAGAGGTAATACAGGTATACACACACGCCCAGAGAGGTAATACCGGTATACACATACACGCCCAGAGAGGTAATACCGGTATACACATACACGCCCAGAGAGGTAATACCGGTATACACATACACCCCCAGAGAGGTAATACCGGTATACACATACACGCCCAGAGAGGTAATACCGGTATACACATACACGCCCAGAGAGGTAATACCGGTATACACATACACCCCCAGAGAGGTAATACCGGTATACACATACACACCCAGAGAGGTAATACCGGTATACACATACACGCCCAGAGAGGTAATACCGGTATACACATACACGCCCAGAGAGGTAATACCGGTATACACATACACGCCCAGAGAGGTAATACCGGTATACACATACACACCGAGAGAGGTAATACCGGTATACACATACACGCCCAGAGAGGTAATACCGGTATACACATACACGCCCAGAGAGGTAATACCGGTATACACATACACGTTCATAGAGGTAATACAGGCACATACACGCCCAGAGAGATAATAACGGTATACACGTACACGCCCAGAGAGGTAATACCGGTATACACATACACGCCCAGGGAGGTAATACCAGTATACACATACACGTCCAGAGAGGTAATACCGGTATACACATACACGCCCAGAGAGGTAATACCGGTATACACATACACGTCCAGAGAGGTAATACCGGTATACACATACACGCCCAGAGAGGTAATACCAGTATACACATACACGCCCAGAGAGGTAATACCGGTATACACATACACGCCCAGAGAGGTAATACCGGTATACACATACACGCCCAGAGAAGTAATACCGGTATACACATACACGCCCAGAGAGGTAATACCGGTATACACATACACGCCCAGAGAGGTAATACCGGTATACACATACACGCCCAGAGAGGTAATACCGGTATACACATACACGCCCAGAGAGGTAATACCGGTATACACATACACGCCCAGAGAGGTAATACCGGTATACACATACACGCCCAGAGAGGTAATACCGGTATACACATACACGCCCAGAGAGGTAATACCGGTATACACGTACACACCCAGAGAGGTAATACCGGTATACACATACACGCCCAGAGAGGTAATACCGGTATACACACACGCCCAGAGAGGTAATACCGGTATACACATACACGCCCAGAGAGGTAATACCGGTATACACATACACGCCCAGAGAGGTAATACCGGTATACACATACACGCCCAGAGAGGTAATACCGGTATACACATACACTACCAGAGAGGTAATACCGGTATACACATACACACCCAGAGAGGTAATACCGGTATACACATACACGCCCAGAGAGGTAATACCGGTATACACATACACGCCCAGAGAGGTAATACCGGTATACACATACACGTTCATAGAGGTAATACAGGCACATACACGCCCAGAGAGATAATAACGGTATACACGTACACGCCCAGAGAGGTAACACCGGTATACACGTACACGCCCAGAGAGGTAATACCGGTATACACGTACACGCCCAGAGAGGTAATACCGGTATACACGTACACGCCCAGAGAGGTAATACCGGTATACACGTACACGCCCAGAGAGGTAATACCGATATACACGTACACGCCCAGAGAGGTAATACCGCTATACACGTACACGCACAGAGAGGTAATACCGGTATACACGTACACGCCCAGAGAGGTAATACCGGTATACACATACACGCCCAGAGAGGTAATACCGGTATACACATACACGCCCAGAGAGGTAATACCGGTATACACATACACGCCCAGAGAGGTAATACCGCTATACACATACACGCCCAGAGAGGTAATACCGCTATACACATACACGCCCAGAGAGGTAATACCGCTATACACATACACGCCCAGAGAGGTAATACCGCTATACACATACATGTCCAGTATTACCTCTCGTTTTGTGAGTGTTCAAATACCGGACAGTCCGGTTCAAACCTGGACACCTGACAACCACAGCCTGCCGTGGATCTGGGTATCAGCTCGGAGGAAGGTTTCCTGTGATGCACAACAGGCAGCCCCTAGGCACACCTGTGGCGGGCGCCTCCTCGCTGCCACCCCCTCCTCCTTCTGAACCGCAGTGTCAAATGATGCCGCGGACATCACCAACGTGACATCGCACGGCGTGGCGTTGACATGGTAACGCGACTTCATTTGACGCTGCAATGTCGCGTTGCCATGGTAACGAGACGTCATGTTGGCGAAGTCCGCTGCGTCGTTTGACTCTGTGGTTCAGGAGGGTGGCAGGTAGGGGTTACCAGATGTCCGGTATTTTGACACTGTCCAGTAAAAACTAGAGGTAATACTGGACATGTGTGTGTCCGGTATTAACTCTCTGGACATAGTGACCTGACCGGCTTGGGGGGCAGCGGGATTTCCCAGACTAGGGTGAGAGCAGGGCTGTTGCTAGGGGGCTGGCATCCTGATTGGCTGCATTACCCAGCAGCAGCCAATCAGGTGTCAAGAGCCTGGGAGTGGGGCCAAGGAGAGGAGGAAACAGCATAGAGCAGAGAGAGGTCTGTGTGTCTCTCGAGGGCATCACACCTTTCCCTATTGTGTCCAGTATTTTTGGAAAAGCCACCTGGCAATTCTAGCAGGTGAGGCGGCGGCCGCAACAGCAAAGTGACCTCATCAGGCAGAGAGCGCAGGGAAAGTATATGGGGGCACCTCCATGTAGTAACACAGGAGGGAGTAGGGGGTACGATACCTTTTATTGGACCAACAAGTGTTGATATGTTACAAGCTTTCCAACCGCTCGGGATCCTTCCCCGGGTATGGCAGCAATACAGAAATATAATACACAGTGTATGTAAGAGGGATATCTGGTTAGAATGGTTGTAGATGGGAAGTGCGAAATAAGATGGTCCACAGGTGTGAAAAGGAACAGTAGAGACATACGGTAGAAGAGACATACGGTAGAAGGCTATTCTCTTATGAATTGTAAAGGCGGCCGAGACATTAAGGAGAAGTGAGAGGGAGTGAGTGTGACAAGACAGCGAGTGTGAAAAAATATCTACCTATATAAAAACCACTATAACTACGCCTGGTGATCTATATAAAGAATGCTGTCAGGAAATAGTGCAAATGGGCAGATGACTCACACACACACACACACACACACACACACACACACACACACACACACCGTTCATTTTCACACCAGCCGACCCGTTTCTACCTCGTCTTACTCCACACTTCCTGTCTACATCCACTGTAACCAGATATCGCTCTTACATACACTGCATATAATATTATTGTGTCTGTATTTCTGGGTCTGCCTTGACGTGGCTCGCAGGCCAACATCGCTTTGGCCAAAGGGTTAAACTAAATGACCCTTTTTCAAGAGAATATATTAGTATTTTACTGTGTATTTTTGTCATACTGGATGTAGCATTGGGCTTCTCTGTCACTTGTTGTATACATTTGCCACGCTCAGTAGCTCTCCTTTTTGACACATATACATATATATTTTGTGGGGGCTCGGGGGTTTCTAAAATGAGCTTGCTGGGGTTCTGTGTGGTGTCTGTATTTCTGCCATACCCGATGAAGGACCCCGAGAGGTTGGAAAGCTTGTAACATTTCAACTACTTTTTGGTCCAATAAATGGTCCCATACACCCACTCCCTCTCTATCCTGCTTCTACGTGGAAGAAAGGACCAACACGGCGACTCACCCTTCTTTCCATACGCATGAGGAAGACAAATCATTTCATCATTTAGTACATTAATATGTATTTTATCTGTACGGTTGGATGAAGAATTCGGGCCTTTTTGTCTCTTGTTGCATACATTAGGTAACAAACACAGTAGCACACCACATTACACACATTGTAGTGGGTTGGGTTTTGAGCTTGCGGAGACGATGCATGTCTAAATATTACTGACAGTGATTGCAAGCCCCCCACCCACTCCGTAAAGAGGGCACAGTTCCCCAAACGAACAACACCTCTTTAACAGACACATCAAATATGTACAGGAGGTTTTATTACTTGGTGATTGAGAGATCACCCTCATGAAATATCCTTAACCTCTTCAGTGCCAGTTAAACATTGCAAAGCAGCCTTTCTATTGCTTAAATCAGAAAACGATATTAGGATCGAGCAGATAAAATATACATGATAAAATAGAAAAATGATATAAAAATAGCCCACCCTATCGCAGAATGGCCATAGAGCCTGCTGTCCCCCCCACCCCCCCACCCCTGCCGGGTCAAACACGGACTAAGCTAGAAGGGACATATAATCCATGGTCCGTTCCTCTCACAGTATAGGAGTCGATCCCAGCCCCTTTCAGTGTAAGCTGTTGATGTGCAGAGTGTAGAAGGCCCAGGGCTCAGGGATGTATATGACCCCGGGGTATTTCTTGCGCAGTATCTTGTCGTTCCAGAGCCAGACGATCCAGACTGCAACGAGGAGCAGAGCCGCGGAGAAGGAGGAGAGCAGGAAGAGCCCGTTGCTGTCCAAGCGCAGCCCTTTGCGTTTCTGGTGCAGGATGATCGCCAGCATCGCGAAAAAGGTGAAGATGAAGATGATGAAGATTTGCCCCTCCGTCACCAGGTACCTGCAGGGAGGGCAATGGAACCGGAGAAAGCGTTTGCCTGTGCCTGCTACTTTGAAACAGAATGGGTTTGTGGATGCTTGTAGGGTCCGCGTAATGCAGCCAGCGGGCGACAGTACAACAGGGTTCGGAGTTTCACAACACAAACACACACATACAACACACTCCTCCCACCCCATCCCGACTTTTCCTCTCTAGTGGAAAACCTCAGGTCCTACTTAGCATCTGCTTCAGTCTATCCCAGGAGTGGCCAACTGCAGTCCCAGGGCCACCAACAAGTCACATTTTAAAGGGTACAACTTGCTTAAGCACAGGTGGCTCAATCAGTCAACGACTGAGACCTGTGCTGAAGCAGGGATATCCTTAAACCCCGACCTGTTGGTGGCCCTTGAGGACTGGCTTGGCCCTGCTCCATCTCAAGCAGTTTTGAATTTCCTTTACTTGTATTCACCGCTACACTCTAGGTTGGCATAGAGAGCAAAGTCTCCATCTTTGCTCATGACACAATGTTGTGTAAAGGTAGTACAACCAATCAGAGCAGGATGTCGTTTCTCTCCAGCAGAACTTGGAGAGACTGGGAACTTGGCCAGGTAAATGGCAGGTGAGGTTTAATACAGATACATGCATAACCTTACATATGGGAAACATGAATGAACAGTCGACTTGCAAATTAAAATTGGGCAAATATAGGTCAAGCTTTGGAGGATTTAGGAGTGCTTGTAGACAGCAGGCTTAGCAACAGTGCCCAATGTCAGGCAGTAACTGCAAAGGCAAACAAGATCTTATCTTGCATTAAACAGGCAATTGATGGAAGGGAAGTAAACATAATTATGTCCCTTTATAAGCATTAGTATACCACACCTTGAATATGGAGTACAGTTTTGGACACCACTTCATAACAAATACAATATGGAATACAAAGAGCAACCAAATTAATAAAGGGGCTGGGAATATGTCTGCCTTATGAGGAGAGGCTAGCTAAATTAGATTTGTTTACATTAGAAAAGGTGTCTAGGAGGGGATATGATAAATATATACAAATATAAATTTGGGGTCAATACAAGGAGCTTTCAAAAGAACTATTCATCCCAGGGACAGTACAAAGGACTCGGTGCATCCCTTAAGGTTGGAGGAAAGGAGATTTCACCAGCAACAATAGGAAAGGGTTCTTTACAGTAAGGGCAGTTACAATGTGGCATTCATTACCCAGGGAGACTGTGATAGCGGATACAATAGGGGGTGCGGGGGTGGGGGGGGTTGTTTGCCTACCTCTGGATCAATATACTGTAAATACATATATAGGATACGTAACGGTCGTCTACATTTAGTACAGGTTGAATTTGATAGACTACTTTTTTCAACCTAATCTACTATGTAACTACCGGTATTTGCAACTACACAACTATATGCAACTACACAACTATATGCAACTACACAACTATATGCAACTACACAACTATATGCAACTACATAACTATATGCAACTACATAACTATATGCAACTACATAACTATATGCAACTACATAACTATATACATACCCCTGGAAGTTTGGCAAGAACATTACATATGGTTATAAGGACATTGTGTAAGGAGTTTACTGGAGCTGTGTATAAGTCCACGGATACTTACCCCTGATGAGTGTGAGAAGCTCTAAATTCTCAAACGCTTTTACCCAAACTCACAAAGTGTGAGTATTTTACTTATTGTCTTTTTATTAATTTTATAAATAAACTGTGTTACACTATGTATGTGTCCCACTTCTCTTCCAACATGTGATACTTCACACGAGGATACGGTTCCTGTAGATGAGTTGCTGCTGGCTGTTCCAGATCTTCATTCATTGTTCCTGATCCCAGAGTGGATACAAGGCCTGATTTTATTCTACCTGCTGTAAGTGCATATCGTACCCTCTAGCAGACAAATTGTTTGAACGTATTACCCTATGTTTGTTTTTCTTGTTTTTACTTGCGCCTAGGTCACTCTTGTTTGGACATAACTATATGCAACTACATAACTATATGCAACTACATAACTATATGCAACTACATAACTATATGCAACTACATAACTATATGCAACTACATAACTATATGCAACTACATAACTATATGCAACTACATAACTATATGCAACTACATAACTATATGCAACTACATAACTATATGCAACTACATAACTATATGCAACTACATAACTATATGCAACTACATAACTATATGCAACTACATAACTATATGCAACTACATAACTATATGCAACTACATAACTATATGCAACTACATAACTATATGTAAGCCGCTGTTGGGCGGCTATTCCATGTATCTACTACAACCCTCTCCCCACATTCTCCCGGATTGTGGCTTGTACGTTCCCACCCAGAGTTTCACTTCTTTCCTTATTATAATCCTACTTTTGTTTTCCCCCAGAGAAAGGGATTTATTTAGAAAGCCTCTCCCCCCCTTCCTTATTTCCCAGCATATATATGGGGGGGGGGGGAGGGGTTAGTGACTGACCAGTAATACAGGCTGCTGGGGGCGAGCAGGGCCCAGGCTGACAGCGGCATCATGCTCTCCGCCCTCACCGCCGTGAAACACCCAGTGAAATAGATGAACAGGATCAGGAAGAAGGGGATGTACCTGCAAAAAATATACACAGGGGCACGGAGTGTTACACTGCATCACGGGGGGGGGGGGGGGGGCACGGAGTGTTACACTGCATCACGGGGGGGGGGGGGCCCGGAGTGTTACACTGCATCACGGGGGGGGGGGGGGCCGGAGTGTTACACTGCATCACGGGGGGGGGCCCGGAGTGTTACACTGCATCACGGTGCCTGCGCGCGGGGGGGGCGGAGTGTTACACTGCATCACGGGGGGGGGGGGGCGGAGTGTTACACTGCATCACGGCGCCATGCGCGCGGGGGGGGGGGGCCCGGAGTGTTACACTGCATCACGGCGCCATGCGCGCGGGGGGGGGGGGGGAGTGTTACACTGCATCACGGGGGAGGGGGGGGTGGAGTGTTACACTGCATCACGGCGCCATGCGCGCGGGGGGGGGGCGGAGTGTTACACTGCATCACGGCGCCATGCGCGGGGGGGGCGGGCGGAGTGTTACACTGCATCACGGCGCCATGCGCGCGGGGGCGGAGTGTTACACTGCATCACGGCGCCATGCGCGCGGGGGGGGGGCGGAGTGTTACACTGCATCACGGGGGGGGGGCGGAGTGTTACACTGCATCACGGGGGGGGGGGGCGGAGTGTTACACTGCATCACGGGGGGGGGGCGGAGTGTTACACTGCATCACGGGGGGGGGGCGGAGTGTTACACTGCATCACGGGGGGGGGGGGTGGAGTGTTACACTGCATCACGGCGCCATGCGCGCGGGGGGGGGGCGGAGTGTTACACTGCATCACGGCGCCATGCGCGCGGGGGGGGGGCGGAGTGTTACACTGCATCACGGGGGGGGGGGGCGGAGTGTTACACTGCATCACGGCGCCATGCGCGCGGGGGGGGGGGGGCGGAGTGTTACACTGCATCACGGCGCCATGCGCGCGGGGGGGGGGGGGGCGGAGTGTTACACTGCATCACGGCGCCATGCGCGCGGGGGGGGGGGGGGCGGAGTGTTACACTGCATCACGGCGCCATGCGCGCGGGGGGGGGGCGGAGTGTTACACTGCATCACGGCGCCATGCGCGCGGGGGGGGGGGGGGCGGAGTGTTACACTGCATCACGGCGGGGGGGGGGGCGGAGTGTTACACTGCATCACGGCGGGGGGGGGGGCGGAGTGTTACACTGCATCACGGCGCCATGCGCACGGGGGGGGGGCGGAGTGTTACACTGCATCACGGCGCCATGCGCGCGGGGGGGGGGCGGAGTGTTACACTGCATCACGGCGCCATGCGCGGGGGGGGGGGGGCGGAGTGTTACACTGCATCACGGCGCCATGCGCACGGGGGGGGCGGAGTGTTACACTGCATCACGGCGCGGGGGGGGGCGGAGTGTTACACTGCATCACGGCGCCATGCGCGCGGGGGGGGGCGGAGTGTTACACTGCATCACGGCGCCATGCGCACGGGGGGGGGCGGAGTGTTACACTGCATCACGGCGCCATGCTCGCGGGGGGGGGGGCGGAGTGTTACACTGCATCACGGCGCCATGTGCGCGGGGGGGGGGGCGGAGTGTTACACTGCATCACGGCGCCATGCGCGCGGGGGGGGGGGGCGGAGTGTTACACTGCATCACGGCGCCATGCGCGCGGGGGGGGGGCGGAGTGTTACACTGCATCACGGCGCCATGCGCGCGCGGGGGGGGGGGGGCGGAGTGTTACACAGCATCACGGCGCCATGCGCGCGGGGGGGGGGAGGAGAGTTACACTGCATCACGGCGCCATGCGCGCGCGGGGGGGGGGGGGCGGAGTGTTACACTGCATCACGGCGCCATGCGCGCGGGGGGGGCGGAGTGTTACACTGCATCACGGCGCCATGCGCGCGCGGGGGGGGGGGCGGAGTGTTACACTGCATCACGGCGCCATGCGCGCGGGGGGGGCGGAGTGTTACACTGCATCACGGCGCCATGCGCGCGCGGGGGGGGGGGGGGCGGAGTGTTACACAGCATCACGGCGCCATGCGCGCGGGGGGGGGAGGAGAGTTACACTGCATTACGGCGCCATGCGCGGGGGGGGGGGCGGAGTGTTACACTGCATCACGGCGCCATGCGGGGGATGGGGCAAGTGTTATACGGCACCCCGCAGGGGTAAATTAAATGGCGTCACGGTGCCACGCAGGGGTAAATTACACGGCGTCCCCACACTACACCGGGGTAAATTACACGGCGTCACACAGGGGTAAGTTACATGGCGTCACCGCGCTACACAGAGGTAAGATACACAGCGTCACACAGAGTCACCGCGCTACACGGCATCACACAATGGTAAGTTACATGGCATCACCGCGCTACACCGGGGTAAGTTACACGGCATCACACAGGGGTAAGTTACACGGCGTCACCGCGCTACACAGAGGTAAGATACACAGCGTCACACAGAGTCACCGCGCTACACGGCATCACACAATGGTAAGTTACATGGCATCACCGCGCTACACCGGGGTAAGTTACATGGCATCACCGCGCTACACCGGGGTAAGTTACACGGCGTCCCCATGCTACACCGGGTTAAGTTACACGGCATCACACAGGGGTAAGTTACACGGCGTCACCGCGCTACACGGCGTCACACAGGGGTAAGTTACACAGCGTCGCCACGGTGTCCCCGCCTCTATTAACCACAGCAATTAAGATGGATTTCCCAGAACAAGTGTTCGGCTGATTAGATGTTTATAGCCACACAGGAGTTACATCCGCTCAAAGATTTGGAGCTGCGGCTACGAACAGCAATCAGATAACCTCACTGTGACCCCAATAAGCAGCAGCGTCTCCCCTCCATGTTTAATCTCCTGGCACAGTCACCTCTGGGCTGTTTGACAGATATCAGGCACGTCCTTACCACATGGAGTGACCCAGGTACTCATCGTAGTAATACAGCAGTTCAAACGAGTCAATCTGTGAGGGGAGAGGGGGGGATAGAGAGGGAGGGGAGAGAGGTAAGGACGGAGGAGAGAGCAGGAAAGGTGGGTGGGGGGGGGGGGGCAGAGAGCGGAAGAGGGGGGGGGGGGAGAAGTGAAACGGGAGAAGGGAAGATTCAATTATTAGACTAAGTTCGTTCAGGTTCCAATAAAACACAAACCAAATAATTTCTATATTTGCATCTCTAGTTACAGAAGTCTGATCCTGAGAATCAGTTGAGCGTGAGGCGCCGGCAGAGACCCCCCCCCCCATGAGGCACCCTGTGTGTATACAGAGAGAGGGGCCCCTGTCCCCACACGGTATCTTCTCACCAGGGTCTCCGGCTGCAGGTTCTGTATGATGGGGTTATCTCTCACGGACAGGTGATGCTGGTACCCACTGAAGATCAGTCTGTGGTTCACAGAGTCGCCCACGAGGTGTATACTCGCCCCCATCACAAACGTTATGATGCTGACATAGATCACAGAGTGAGGGAGGGTCTTGGGAGACCTTTCTATTAGCTGCAACACACAATACACAGCAGCACATATAAGTCACAGAGACACAAGACCGTTGACACTTTGTTACCAGCGATGACAGAAACCCACCGCACTGTGTGTTATTAGCTCTCTCTATATATAATCACGTATTTCACCTTCAGGAGCAGTAAGGGAGTGATGACATTGTAGGCCATGTGGAAATAGTCTCCTGCGCTGGGTTTATTTAACGGGAACCAGTCCAGCGGGAGGAGAAGCTGCAGAGACAAACAGTCAGTGTATTTAGAAGGTATATTATACTGTACATGTGCGTGTATATACTGTTATTGTGATGTGGCCAAATGGGAGCCAATATCTACCAAGATAAATACACAAACGAATGTACAATAAAAAGGGGTGAGCGCCTTAGACAGCAACAAGGGGTATCCGGTCCTGAAAGGCCTACAATTTAAAAGCAGGGGGTGCTCAACTCCCATCCTCAAGCCCCTGCAACAGGTCAGGGTTTCAGGATATCCCAGCTTCAATCAGTCCCTGCTTCAGCACAGGTGGCTCAATCCGTCCCTGCTTCAGCACAGGTGGCTAAAATCAGTCCCTGCTTCAGCACAGGTGGCTAAAATCAGAGGCTGTTGGAGGGGGGGGGGGCGCTAGAGGGCCCCTGATCTAAATGGTTTGTATGTAGACTGCGCGTGTTTATTCTGATGTGTAACTAGTAAAGAAACATTACAAACGGCAGACAAGAGGTGGCATGGCTGAGTGCTTTGACTTTATTGCAGACCCAATTCATGTAGCTTCCTGGGGCCGACGATTTGAGGGGTAATGCACAGTATTTCTGTTTATAGCCAGAAGCCCTCGCTCTGTAAACAAGGAGCAGTATAGACACTATATATGTGTTTGGGAGTGAAATCTCAAATCTAGCACATCATAGTCCCATATAGAATGCATCATAGTCCTATATAGAATAGAAGAAGTGTTCCCTCGCAGATTGAAATCCTATGGCTTTTGTATCTGTCCGTATGTTGCAGGGTGCAGTAGAGGGGAAAGAGTATTTTATAGCCAAGAACTGGAGGTAGGTGGAATTATCTGAGAGCTGCAAGAACGGATCCCGCTCCCCTCCTGGCATCAGATGTCCACACGCGGGCACCCAGCGGGCATGGAAATAAAGCTCACAGACTGGCCGGCTCATGGCTGCCAGGTAACACAC